>NW_015152408.1:62251-63845 GCF_000732505.1 Cyprinodon variegatus
TTTAAGGTGGACCCCAATGGTATATTGTCATTGGTTTAAGGTGGACCTGATGGTGTACAGTCATTATTTTAAGGTGGCCCCTACTGTAGACGGTAGTTATTGCTTTTAGGTGTATCCTGGTGATGTATAATTTTTATTTCTTTTCATTTGTGTTTTTTTTTTCATTCTAAATAATATACATCAAAATGCAAACAGGATCATAAATCATGCAATGACTGAAAGGGGCCTAAATAAACCTCAAATAACCGTATTTCTCGATTTTAACATAATTCTCAGAAACAATAGATTGTTTTACAGCGGTATCCAACTGCACACAACAGAAAGTTCTTAGGTAAAAGTGCATAAATCCTAAAGCTTTGGAACGTTCAAGAAATGGAGATTTATACAAACAATTTGTTTCAAAGTTTAATTCTTCATCAATATGAATAAGCAGAAATGTCTGATCAGTCACATTCATTTGTGTTTGTTTGTTTAAGTAGACCTTCTGGATCTGAAGCAGTGCAGGCGGTCACTGAGCAGACTGTGTTTATCAGTAAATCTGTTAATACTTAATTAAAAAAGATTTTAGAAAGTTGTCGTAAAAGAAGACATATGAGCCTATATGTTGTAAATTCATTTATATCTCCGCTTTTGTATATTGGATCTACCTTGGCTATTTTCATTTTGTTTGGAAAATACCTGTTAAAAATATTGGTTATAAATAAATCGAAGTGGTGCTGTAATATTATTATTGTTATTATTGATTTTCAGTAGTTCGATATGAATGTCAAATTAATCCTTTAATGTTTTGTCCATGTTTTTTGCCATAATTTCCCTCTCATCTGTTGACAATAGAGACTTTAGATTTGGTTTTATGTCTTTTTTTTTAGCTAATTCATGTGAGTCTTCTAACTGTGGTGGTTTTAGCCAGTTTTAAGGCGGATTCGTGTCAAAGTTGGATTGTTTTTTTTCTACATGTGGTTTATTATTTATTTAGGGAAATTAAACCTTACTGAAAGAATCGGTTTTAATACTCTGACCTGAAATGTTTGTTTTCTTATTTTTTATGTTTGCCAGCGTTCATATTCCTCTCTCTGGTTTATTCTCCTCAGGTAAGACCTTCCCCAGAGCCCCCCAGATGAACATCAACATTGCCACCTGGGGCCGGCTGATGAGAAGGGCCATACCCAACCTCAGCACCAACTCTTTCAGCCCCCAAGCTCCTGAGATGGGACATGGCAGCGTGCCAGGGTCCCCCACCCCCAGCAGGTAAACAACCTCCATGCATTCAGCATTAGCATCAAAGCTATCTCAGTTTGCCACAGAAAGTACAGTGATGCTAAAAACACACGATAATTCACAGGTTTATAAATATTTTTATTGTTAGACTGACAGACTAACATTGATTAATCGGATCTAATCTGTCTGGACGTTTGGAAGCTCCTTTTTATTTAAATGGATGGTGGCTTCGTTTACCCGTAGCATAATGCCACCACCACCATGTCTGGCTTTTATTTTGCCACTCTTAAGCTTCTGTCACACCTTGACGATTTAGACCAGCATATGCCTGATGTCCATCTGGCTAAAATTTCTGGCATTCGTTGTATAAGTTAAA
>NW_015152408.1:64015-65739 GCF_000732505.1 Cyprinodon variegatus
TCCTCCAGACTTCATCCCCATCATAGGGTGAGCCAGAAGGTGAGTGATGGATCCTCCCTGCGTTCCCTGCAGACATGACGCTCAATCTGCTGTGACCTTCTTTCTTTTTTTATATTTTTTATTTATTCTTTTTTTTGTGGCGTGCGATTAACGGCAGCAAAGGTCATACTGCAATCAAAGACATCTCTTTATGCAGAAGTTAGGCTGTTGTTGGACAGAAATTCTGGACTCTTTATGAATCTCTGTATGCACCCAAAACTGATCAAATCCATAGAAAGTTCAGGCAAACGCTGGAGAAATCAGCAAGGTGAGACGGCGGCCATTCATTTAAAAGTCTTATTCTTGGTGCCATTACAGTAAAATTACTAAATCTGTCCTAAATATGGGATTCTTGAAGCAGACCACCTTAAAGGAGCTCAGCCAGCTCGGACTGGTGACACCAGTTTTCTTTCTTCCCCTGTCATCCAATCACAGCTATCCTCTGGTGACTAAGCTGGATTTTGACAAAGAAGCGGCACCAGGAGCCAAACATTATGCAGCACCCGACGACGCTAGAGACCCACCAGCTCAGAATAAGATGCCCAACAAGGACGAGGTGGAGGTACGAGTCTTCCCCGCAGCGCTAACAGCTACCTGGCTTCACCAAACCCTAATGGTTACTGACGTGTCTGCAGGATGCCCTGAGTGAATTCAACTTCCTCAACAAGCGAATCAGCAGGGTCCTAGAACCAGACTCTGATGGGGTCCTGAAGCAGGAGTTCCAACATCCGGACCTGGAGCTCACCTCCATCCAGAAGGACGCAGAGATAAGGTGGGGCAGCCTTGTTTGTGTCTTCCCCTGTGTGTGGAAATGCTGCCCCCTGGCGTCCACGGCTAACATTGCATCCACTGATTTCTCTTCCAGGGAGGAAGAGCAGTTCCACTTCAGTCTCCAGGACTTTAAATGTGTGGCGGTTCTTGGCCGCGGCCATTTTGGGAAGGTGCGTCCTCCGTCTTTCTGTAGGACACGTTTGATCGTGTGTGAAGTTAGGATACGACTCGTTTCCTTTGATGTCTGCTTCTGCTTTTTTCTGCAGGTGCTGTTAGCAGAATATAAAAGCACAGGCGAGATGTTTGCCATTAAAGCTTTGAAGAAAGGAGACATTGTGGCTCGAGACGAGGTCGACAGGTGGGCTTTTAGTCACGCTAAGCATCATGCTAAAGCCCCTCCCACTTTTTATTGATCCTTTTTATTTTATCATTGAATCACCTTTCATGGTAACTTTGCTATCGATTAGTGAAATCACCTGTATGTCATTCTTTTCTCTTTAGCTTCCTTTTAATCTTAGGCTCTGCTTTTATGATGAGGATATTTACATTTATTAAATATTAGATCAGTCCAGCTGCTTTCTTATCTGAGAAACTTTATGCTCACGACCATCAGCAAAGCCTTCAGAAGTTAAATGACTTTAGCCTTAAAAACACACATTTCCCTCCCATATGTTCCCATCAGAAATAAATGTGTTTATGGTTGGGATTTATGATATAAACAATATATAACATAAATTGGTCAAAACTCAGGGTTCCTGCAGGTCCTTAAAAGGCATTGAATTCTTCAAAATAAAACTAAGGCTTTAATTGGTATTAAAATGTCTTAAATCAGTCTTTTTTAAAACATCATAAATAGGATTATTTTTATTATGATGTATTTTTGTAATCTGAATAAAATGTTTTTTTTTTTTTTT
>NW_015152409.1:0-3617 GCF_000732505.1 Cyprinodon variegatus
ACCTACCCAACGAGTCCCATCATGAAAAAAGGTTCATTGTGCGACCTGAGTAACGCGCAGTAACGGGGTGTCTGCGATGGTAACTGCGTTATAGTTACAGTCAAAGTAATTAGTTAGATTACTCGTTACTAAAACAAGGTAACGGCGTTAGTCCCATCACTGGTTGTGACAGACTGGACCACCCTGACATGGCTGCACTGTGAGGAAGAGCCCAGGGATCCCAGCCACTTCAGGGCTCTACTGCAACCATTCTGGAATAAATCAGCCTGAGCTGTGAGGGAGACGTTGTTGTTTGTCTTTTTAAAACTGATTAATGAGCTGCAGCAGCTCAGAACGGAGAGTATTGCTCTCCGTGAATTAATTTAAACCTGCAGAGCAAAATGTGAAGATGAGAGATGATCATCCTCAAGGTTAAACTTGCCGCTTGCTTCTAATGGCACATCAGCAGTGATGGAGGGGTTTATAAATCTTTCAGATTGCAGATGGCGGCTCATTCAGTCTGCATTTCTCAGCCAGCAGGCAGGAAACAGATGTAAACATGATTTATTTTAACTCTATAGCTCAAGATGTCTGCATTATAGGAGGGAGAGTTGTTTGGTTTTATCAGTCAGGAAAAACTGATAAGAACTAAATTTGTCCTCAAGTTTCTTAATGTGTTGAGGATCAAATCTCAATTATGCAAGCAGGAGCGACTCCCCCCCCGATGCCACATCTTTATTTAAGCAGCTGAAGCTGGAGGACGCTGGAATGGACAAACATCTTGCTGCCTGGACCATCAACTACCTCACCTAACGTCCTCAGTACGTCCGTCAGTCAGAGGTAGCAGTCTGGGCAGCGTTCTGTCTCCGTTCCTCTTCACCCTTTACACTTCGGACATCACCTACAACAGGGACGGCTGCCATCTCCAGAAGTTCTCCGATGACTCGGCCATTGTAGGCTGTGTTTCTGAGGGGATGAGCTGGAGTATCGATCGGTCATCATGAACTTTGTAGACTGGTGTGAGAAGTACGCCTTGTGTAAGACCAAAGAGATGGTGATCTACTGAATATCCGGGGCACAACAAACTAGACTGGACTCATGATGCCGATGCCCTGTATAAGAAGGGCCAGAGCCGCCTCCCTCCACCTCCTGAGGAGGCTGAGGTCCTGTGCAGTGAGCAGGCCCCTGCTTCAAACCTTCTCTGACTCTGTGGTGGCATCAGCCCTCCTCTATGATGTCGTCTGCTGGGCCCCTGGCAGCGCAGAGCGGTCCCAGGCTGCACTCTGGACTCAGTGGAGGAAGTGGCTGAGAGGAGGGTGCTGTCTAAGCTTCCATCCATCATGGACCCACCTTCCCCCCTCTATATATATATATATATACATACCCATGTTAACCCTGTATAATGATCCTACTATAAAACAAACAAAAAAAAAACCTGTCATGGACAGACTGTGCATACTGTATATGTCCCATGCACCTCTTTCTTCCTTTGGCACATCCTTCATCTTTGACCATTTGAGCTGATGGAACGAGGAAATTTCTCCACTGTGAGATCAATAAAGTCAATCAAACAATCCAAATGCCTTCTTGTGTGCTGCTTTCGGGCCTTGAAAGGGCAGACATGCTGTTTTTTTCAGCAGAGGCTACACCGTAGCCAAGAAATCCCCTCTGTTGCCGCTGCCCGACATGATTCACAAGGAGCTGAACATAGTGACTCTCTTTCCCTGTGTTTAAAATCAATTTGAAGGTAGTGTTGTGTGAACCCGCCTGCTGGAGCAGATGAGAAACCCCCCAGTATGTCTGGCTGACCCACCGAACCCAAATGCAAAACTAAGTCCTTCTGTTGTACTTCTGAGTAACAAAAGCTCTTAAAATATGGATGTGGAGTAATTAGCTAAGCAGCATTTGGATGTTGCAAATGTGCAACATCTGCCTGGAGAGCGTTAAGGGGACCCCCTCTTTCAAAGCTACTGGGGAAATTGAACCCTGCAAAGTTGAATTCTATTTTCTGCACCAGAATAACTGAAATGTCTCTGAGAGCTGCCTGTTGGATGATCGGAGTGTGTTTCCTGAACCGAGTCTGTCTCCGGGACGGAACCAAACCCCGCCCCTTCCATTCCACTCAACCAACAACTAAACATGTTTTCCCCTCTTTTCATCCAATGCTTGATAAATACTCTGCTTGGGTGAAAAATAGGTAGAATAGATATTTTACAGGGTTTGTTCGTGTTTTATCTGAAAGAAGTTTTCTGATTCAGACGCTGATGTTTGTAAGTCAGAGTTCTGAACTGAAAGCTCACTGAGCCTGACTGAACGATCCATCCTGTGTGTTACTGTCTGCTTATTCTTCGTTTTATTTGTCTGAAGAGTTAGGCTACTATGGTTGGAAAGGGTAGCATTATTAGCTCCAAGCTACCTTATTGCCGGCCCTATGATAGGAGCCATGTTGTGAGTCCTTTAGCCTTCTTTGTTTTAGCTTGAACTGTCTGGTACCAGCATCACCATCCCCAGTGTTTAATATCTTTGCATCATGGTTCTGCACATTTATCTGCTGCTATTTTAAAGGAAACCTTGAATGCATTAAACCTTAAAACTTGAACATTCCTCAGAGACTCTTGGACAGACTCTTAAAACCCATTTCTCCCATTTTCTTTAATTTGTGCTTATTTTCAGTAGCATTTTGTGTTTGCATAGTTATTAGATAAAATAATGCTTAATGTGTGACTATTAGCCATTGTATTTAGTGGTTATTTTATGCAGTAAATGATTTATCACTCAGGTCAGATCCCCCCTTCTTTATGTTTAACATTTAAATGAACAGAGACAATTTGGTGATTAATAACTCTGCTGATAGCCATCGTCTAAATTATTAAAATGATGAAGGCGATGGTTCTTCACAGCCAAGAGTCCAACCTTTATACAAAACACTAATAATCCTGGATAGAAAAGCAAATTACAGTTATAAAAATGTAACTAATCATCAATATTTGGTTTCACCCTCGATTTCAATGACCGATTGATTAAGTATAAGTACAAGTTCTAGTTATTCATCATCTTTTGTTAAATTCTATAACAACTGTGTCTCAGGGAGGACACCCCGGCCATTTTAACATCCGATGAACCTTTGATTTGTTCCCCACATAAGATAAATAGGTTTTCAAGTTGATGCAAATTTAAATGGGACACTGTTACCATTAGTTATAAAACTAAGCTAATGGAGTCTAAGTAAGTTATCATCCAGAACTATATAAAAATGGTCGTTTAATAGGGTAGCGCAGTAAAGCTTCTGTCCTTAACATTTTCTCCTACATTACTTAATTAACTTAATTTTATACTTTAAGTAGTTTTAAAAATGGTAGTTTTATGTCAGGGCTCAGAGCAGAGGACCCAGTTTTCGAAGCAGACGGTTGGATTTCTAAACAACGTTTATTAAGTAAATGGATTTATGTTATTTATTATTTAGGAATGTCTAAGGCAGAAACCTCTGCAGGGAGAGAATATAGGTCTATCTGGTGAAGGATGATCAAGAACGCGTGAGTCACTAACCTGGCCTTAAAGGTCAGTCCATGCCCAGAGAATGAGGCTGGTTCCAGGTTGGCTGCCAACAGAAGTTGCGGGCGCTGCCCAGAGAGTCCCAG
>NW_015152409.1:5207-7534 GCF_000732505.1 Cyprinodon variegatus
TCCAGATGCATTTGAGATATCAAAAAAGTACTCCAGAGTGTTGTTCAGCATGGGGGTGAGTAGAAAATGAAGGCTAATCATGTCTTGGGTGTACTATTCCTTGAAGTCCAGGAGGTCGGAGGACAGGCAGGAGATCAGAGATCCAAAGAGGTACCGAAGGGGAATCCAGATTGGTGTCAGGAAACAGTTCCAACATTAGTAAACAAGCAGAACCCAGCAGGAGTCCGAAGACAGGTCAGGCTAACGGATCAGAAAGGGAACAGGCAGGTTCAGATGTCCAAAGGCAGAAGGGGTGACGATAAAGCAATCAGAAACAACTACTAGATATGCTTGAAAAACTCTCACCAAGGGCTCGAATAATCTAGCACTGATGACTGGAAGGAGGCAGGTAAAAAAGAGGCTGAAACAGGTGGATCAGATGAACAGTAATGAGAACCGGGCATAGCTAGACAGGTGAATGGAATGAGTAATCAGGTCATCTGTGCCAAGATCATGATGCTTTTACTTGAATAAAAACCTTAAGTTGATTCTTAACGAAAGTATTTTTGAACAGTAGGATTTATACTTCTGCTTGAATAATAAATATTAATACTTTTAACCCCCCCGGTAATCTACTCACTGAATCTTGGTGTGGTTTGGGGGTTTGAGGGAGTAAAATAAACAAAACGCTGGTGGAGAGTAATTTAGCTGCATGTCTTTTAATTAAAACTATTTATATTTATTAGATTTATGGGCTTCATAGAAGGACCACCATCTGGGAGGAGCTTGCAGTAGAGCTGTCACTCCTCCACTTGACAAGAATGATTGGGAAGCAACAAGCTGAGACGTGTTTCTGTATTTTTTATTCTCAAAATATCTGTGGCATCTCAGCATCTCCTTTCCTCTAATCACCCAGTATCCATACGGCTGTTTTTCCTTTCGCCCGCAGTGTGCCAAAGGGCCTGCGGTCCCGCTCGGTGGATCCAGCAGGTTTTGGACGCGGCCGCTTTCTCTCCGGGCTCTGAAACAAAGCATAGAGGGGGTTTGGCTCTGCTCTGCCGGTTATTTATGGACAGGATCCATCCATCCATTCATCCATCCATTCTTTGTGTTCTGCAGGCGGGGGCGATGCGGGTGGGAATTCTGGGAATCGAGGGATCAGAGAGAGGTAGCAACCCGACTGCGGAGAGCCTCTGGCTGCTGCAGAGCTCAGACCAGAAATGAGGGAAAACAAACCCAGTTAGGAGGATTGGAAGAGAGAGACGTGACCTTTGTCTTATTCACATTTCTTGACTTCTTCTGAGGGAAACTTTAAGCCCCTTCATGCCCGTTCTGATCTCACCTGTATCTTCATGTTTTAAGGGACAGGCCTCCTTCAAACCAAAGAGGAGAGAAGCAGCAGCTGGGGTGGAGCCATCCACGGCGGGTTGTTTCTGCCTCTGAATAGCTGCACTGTGGGCAGCTTGTTAATGAACTCATAGCGGGGTGTAGTCTGGACCTCTAAATCTAATTTGGGGTCTGGAAGATAGACTGTGACGGCTCTGATTGGGACGGGGATCAATGCCCAGAATCTGCGGCCAGGTGGACAAATGAGCCTCGACTCATGGTTTTCATTTCGGGGGAGATGTAGTGAGGCATGGTGTGATGAAGGACGCCCCTGTCCTTAAAGACGATGCGTCTGCGTGCAAACAGAAGACAGAGATGGGACCTTTGCTCCACCTGTGGGGACATGCTGACAGATCTATACTGTAGAGATCTAGTCCCGGTGGTCAGATGTGCTGCTGGAAAAGCCTGAAACCATTGGCATGCATTGATGAATCTGGTGGTAAAGCTGGATATAAATGATGTCCTGACTGCTGGACAGTTTGGGCTGCAGACCTCCTCTGTGTCTACATAACCCGAAGGCCTCGGTTCAAACTCCTGCTTTCTCAAACACATCCATGCTCAGCCAGATGTGTGGTCAGGAGTCCGATCCAGATTCTGCTCTCAGCCATCCGGAGTGGTTTTGGTCTCCCTCCTCCTCCTGTTTCTCTCCCCCCTCACCCACACAGGACGTCTACCATCTTCTAACATCAACAGATTTTACAGAACTTGAGCAGAACTCTGCTCTAAAACACTAAATTCTGCAGCAGAATAAATGCTCTTTTATGTTTGCTTTTATGCCAACATAAGAGGAGAACTTTACTGGAAGCATAAAAGGTTCCAAGTTGTTCAGTGAGATGATGAATTGGTTTGGTTTTACAAAATATGACGAACGGACACATGCAAACTCAAATATGGATCTTTGTAACTGAATGCTTGAGTGAATGACTCTGACCCAAAGTTTACATCTAGTCTAAAAGTATAGA
>NW_015152409.1:9627-10907 GCF_000732505.1 Cyprinodon variegatus
AAGAACCAAATGTTTGGTTCTGGCAGAGTTTTACTTCCTCAATGTTCGGCAACCTTTAAACGATTCACCACATCAAAGGAAAGTTTCCGAGCTGAACCTTTCCTGCTTCCTTCCCACCATCAGTATCTCGGGACCTTTTTCCTCTAATCTCCTCCTCGTTTTATTAAACCCAGAACCCTCAGAACAGACAGAAAGTCCACTGCTGGAAGAAGGTCTGTTCCTGACTGTTTGTTTTTGCTGCTGAAGCTCCTGGTGTTTGTATCTGAGCTCCTTTGGCTCTGAGGTCGTCCTGTAAATCATTTCATATTCCTGAACAGAACCACCTGAGCTGCTCATGTTTGCTCCAAGAAAATGTTCCTGCTTGAAAATATGTTGGAAACAGTTTGAACTCCTGCTCATTCGCTTGTTTTCTTCTGGGATGAAAAAGTTATTTTCTACATAAAAGGGCAGCGAGGAGCAACAGAAGCTCCTGACCTTCTGGGTCTTATCGGGATTCAGACATTTTGCAGGAGTTATGGATTTCCCCCCGGAGCTAATTCCACCAGAGCCGGTCGGCTGGAATGAAAGCGGCGGGATAGCAGGCCGCTGCGGGGTATCCGGCTCCAATGCTGACCTGACGTAACCCGTCTGCACGGAGCTGCCCTGCAGCGAAGCGGGTCTGAATCCACTTGGCCTAAACCACATTGGTTCTGGCTATGCACGCTCGCCGTGAGGAGATGCTTGTTTATGAGCGAGGAGACGGGTTCAGGTCACGCTAATGAAGCCTCCAGAGGACTGGAACATGTTGAAATGCCGTTTTTTAAATACTAAGCTCCACATTGCAGCAAAGAGCTTCTTATTCTAACATGGAATCAGGCTGATAAATAGGAAAGCAGAGATTTTGGAAACTATAACGATAATGAAGACATCATCGAAACTAGAGTCCAAATCCAGGTGTCTGTAGCTTTCATAATTTCATCCGGGTCTGTAGATGATTCACACACTGTAAGTGGAGCTCATCTTATGGGGGGAATTTCCTAAGAAAAGTATGATGCATCTTATTTCCTCTAAAATACGACTCCACTTCAATATGATGGATTAAAACTCAGCTTTTCTGACTATGAATTAAAATCTAGAGCTTCTTTTTCTGCAGAGCAGTGAGTCTCTTAACTCGATAAATGAAGGCATTAAATGTTGATAATATGGACATGATTGGGAATCTTTCCCTTCTTGTTTTCCTCTCTATGTTTTGTACTCAGCTGACTTTTCATGTTGTCTCTAAAGGAATGAGAGATTTTTTC
>NW_015152409.1:12870-16536 GCF_000732505.1 Cyprinodon variegatus
AGACAGACAGACAGACAGACATATATGTAGACAGTCAATGTCTTCCAGTCAGTCTCAGATAGCCAGACTAATGTTAGTCTGCAGACTATACTATAGGATCCATCGGCTATAGATGGATTTATTGCTTAGTTCATCCACTGACTGGGAAATGACCAGAGGAACGTCTTCCTGCAGCCAGAAAACTGCTGGTTTCTGCAGCCAGTTGCTGAACAGGGAGGCATTTTTTTACTGAGTGTCTCCGTAGACATGAGCTCAGTGACCTGGTCACCTAGAGCTTGGGCTCACTGATTGGCCAGTTCCTCAGGGCATGGGAAATGTAGTTCAGCAGTTCTTTAGAGGGGAAATTGTTCTTTTTTCACCTAAATCATTGCAGATTGTCTTTTTTCTAACAACCTTTCAAGCTGAACATGTTTATTCATTGTTGTTTTTTCTTGTTGGATGTTCTTGTTAATTTTGAATCTGTAATACAATGAATTTACTCAAATATTTATCTGGACTCCTGTTGGTTTTAAGAAAACAATACATAATAAAAAAAAAAAAAAAAAACACCTTAAATTTTAAGGTCAGGTTACACCATGATTAGATGCATTTTCGTGTGTATTTGTGATTTTGTTTTAAAATGTTTTCAAATTATTTTCCAGCGGTTAGAAAAACAGATCAACATTAATGCCTCCGACATGAAACCTGGACTTTCTTTTATTTTAGAATCATATTTTTCCGGTGAACAAAGCAGCTCTGGTTGCTTCCTTTTTCTCTTATTTAAACCCTGGAGAGGCTGAAGAGCGAAAAGCAGACCTGCTGTTTGGATCCAGTCACATCCTGCTTAGTTTAATCCTTAAATGGAGGTCTTTGTGCTGCAGCGGGGCGTGGCCGTCCTGCTGTTAATTATGACATTCGGATAAAGGAGGCCCGCACGCACGTCGACATCGGGATGCTTTCTTTCTGGGGCCGAAGTTTTCTCCAGTCTCAGATGAAAGTGGGCTTAGAGGGACAGAGATGTGGAAGAAGCCACAGGTGATCGGTTTAATCAGGCAGGTACCAGATCCTCCAACTGTCTGTTAATTAATGTTGGATCGATTTTATTGGGGGAGCAAAGTGTTCATCTCAGTAGAAAAAAAAAGATGTAACAAGGCATCTTTTTGTTTAATGATTTGAACCATTTTCACAAAAAAAAAAAAATGCAAATCTATTTATATTTCCCTTTGTTTTAACCATCAGCATGTAGATGTTTGACTCCAAGGTTAATGACCTTCAAAGCTACGTAGTTTAGAGTCCATTATTGCAGGACTTGCTTGGAAAAGTTTTTACTTCTACTCACATGCATGATTCTGCGTTGTTGCTACCTGATCTGCACCGCAAGGATACGAGGCTCCTTTCAGCATAAGTAACCAGAAATAAAAATAAGCTGACATAACTTCCAAAAAAGGTTAAAAACAACCTACTGGACTTTGTTTCTAGGTTTGAAGACGTTTCTCTTCCCATCCAGGAAGTTTTTTCGAGTCAAAATGTCAGAAAGAGCGTTGAGTTCCAGACTTTATCCAGCAGCCCAACAAAGCCTTGTTTTGGTTTAGAAAACAAGAAAAAATAAGGCTTTGTTGCAAGACTCACCTCTGCCTCCTGATCTGAAACTTCCACCCAACCGTGACAAGACCTGAATCCGATTGAGCACATCTGGGACGTCAATGTCTAAATCCATCCACCAACGTCCTGTTGCACCACAGACTGTCCTCTTGTTTGTCTGCTTCTATCTCCTTTAACTCCAGTCAGCCTCCTGGAGGTTTCTACCTGTTAAAATTGAGTCTTCTAATTGATTTAGAAAACTTTATTTACCATCAATGTGGAAATTTGTCTTGAGTTTGCCTAAATAATGCACATCAGCTACACCACAGTCACATTTCTTGCTTCTATCATAAGCCCCATTTACACTACCTGTTAGGAATCCAGTTTGTGTTTTTTGTGTCTTTCTCTTCCTCCACCACCAGGTGGTGCCCTCTTCGGCTGGTTGGTTCATCACTGAGGAGTATTTAAGCAGTGGACTGTCACTATCTCGACGCCAGAGTGTTTGCCAGTTTTGGGTACTCTAGCTAAGCTGAGATTAGCTGAGTCTAACCGAGTCTCTAACCGAGAACAGATAATGGATGTCTATTCAATTAATATTTTATTAAAAATCTGTTTTATGTGTTGTCTTCTCAAATCAGAGGGCCCCCTGCCTGTCTTTGCCTAGGACCACAAATTTCCTAAATCCACCCCTGTTCTGATACCAATATATCACAGACTCAAGGAAGAAAAAAAAGGGCCCCAATGAGCAAAACTGTTTATTTTATTCTCCTAGAGAACTCTTGCCGGGTTTATTATTTCTGTTTTTTTGTTTGTTTGTTTTTTTTATATACATTATACTCTTTAAATTATTATTTATTATGATTATTATTATTATTGTCCTTGTTCACAGAAATGGTTTTTACAGCAACTAAAATCACTGTTGTCTGTCATTATTGAGGTCAAACCAGAGGCTCCTACTGGTCCTGTTATTATTATAAATCACTTATTGCCTTTTTCTCTGTTATCATATTGTGACAAGGTTTACAATAAAATTAATTTAAAACTACTAATGTGGCTCATTAAGTGTTTTTTGATGTGATCTGGTGATATTTAGCTAAATTAGTCATCTAAGGTTTGTGGATGAAAAATCTAACCTGGTGATTCCTTTCTGAGCTGCTTTTATTCTTACATTTGACCTCTTTTTTTTCTCCCTTATTCCTCCAACTTTTTTATATCACCTTAAACTCAGACAAAAGCCTTGGAAGCAGCGGGATCAGGGAAGTGGGTCACAGCAGCGGCTTCCCAGCCATTCCCACCGGGATCACCTCCTCCAAGCTCTTCCTCTCTTGCTGCATTCAGGGAGCAGAAGCCTTTGAAACGAATCCTCGGCCTTGTCACAGAAAAATCAATGAAATACGAGTTTTTGGGGGAATCCTGGTGGGATCCATACCTGCTCCCCTGCTGCTTCACATCCGTCTCTACAGAACAGGCAACGCTTTGTTGCACCGACACTTGATTTCAGGTATTGACTTTTTCACTTTTTATTTTCTCCATCTGTGAATGCTGCAGTTTTGCTCTTTATCATATTTTCAGATGCCTCGGTATTTAGAGTGAACATTCTGAAAGCAGTTTTCTGGGGCATCTGGTTTGGTGGGAGAGTCTGCGTTTGTTTGTTTGAGTGGGCGGGCGCTCATTGACAGCAGATGCAGAGAGAGAAGAAACCAGCTGAAGGATTCAGGTTTATTGTGATGAATGTTTAAGAAGGAAAACGAAGAATCAGGATCTGCTGCTGAGAACTAACAGAGATAAAGTATTTTAGAAAAGCAAATCATCTAGCTCTGGGAAATCTATTCCCATAGCCATATTAATAAAATAAAAAGGAAGTTTTCATTTAAATTTTACAAAGTTTAATTTAATATTTTTAAAGTGTCTTTATTGGTCCATTCTAGACTGAGTAAAATTAATATAGAGAATATTCTTAACAGTTCATATTCAGCAAATATCAGGATTGAATTGATCTAATGGGTTATAAGATTTATAGTTAACAGTACTGATTAGTGAAGGGATGGATGGATGGATGGATGGATGGATGGATGGATGGATGGATGGATGGATGGATGGATGGAT
>NW_015152409.1:18468-19509 GCF_000732505.1 Cyprinodon variegatus
TCCCATCTGCTCTGACCTTGATAACAAAAAACATTTTCTAATTTTTTTTTCCCCTATTTTCAGTGAATCAGTAGTGAAAATGCAGCTTAATAAGATTTACATTCCTGCTGATTGATGGTGTTCTTCTTCTGCTCAGGCTGCCGCTCCTTAAACTTCATAAACACGCTTGATGTCACAGGTGTGTTTTTCCTGGGAAATTCCTGCTGCCTCGGGCGCAGGCTGAGGTCATTGACAACATGAGGTCAATAAACACGTTTTCACCCTGAAGGTGTCCGCGGGCAGCTTCTGACTTCACTGCCGTCACTTCGCACATATGATCCAATGCTTTAAGCCATGTAGTTACATCAGGTACCTGAAGACCAACCCTGAACCAGCTGCAGGCGTTAATATGGAAACATCTGAAGCTGTTAAGGTGTAAAATGGCTGCTACCAGAGTTAGAGATTTTATGATGATTTTATGAGATTTTTAATCCCTTTAATGTCCCACAATGTCCCCGTTGTGGGACAGTAAAGAGATTTTGTATTCTGTTCTATTCTATTCTAGATACAAACAAATCAAAGAAGTGATAAGGGTAACTATTTAATTTTTACAACTTCTAGAGGAGATTTGCATGGAGGAATGGGCCAAAATACCAGCAACAGTGTGTGCAAACCTGGTATAGACTTACAGGACACGTTTGACCTCTGTTATTGCCAACAGGAGAACTTGCACAATCAGTTGCTGACTAAATATATTTTGGTCCCACTGAATAACTAAAACCATGTTGCAGATATTTTATATGAAAGCCCAGAGCGGTTGTTTCCTTCCGATACTTTTTCACTGTGTTTTTTTCCGAGTTAATTTTCTCATTATCTAAAGATAACGAAAGCTGTTTTCTCGTGAAAATAATCCTGTGTTTAACTTTTAGGTAACGAGACGACGTTATGAGTTTGATGATTTGCTTCCACTTCTGATTCATAAGCGATTAGACCTATGCCTCTATGGCGCACCACTTGTAAAGTTAAGCAGTCAAATATTTATCGTTATTTAGCGTGTTTTAA
>NW_015152409.1:22159-23476 GCF_000732505.1 Cyprinodon variegatus
GAGTCGGACTACGTCAGGCTAGTTGAAACGGGAATCTGAATGAAGTCCATCACTCAACCATACTGGTCTAAACCATGTTAAAATATTGTAGAATGAAAGTTTATGAAACTTGGACTAAATTCTTTCTGTAGATAATCTGACACATGTTGAGTAGTCTGAGTGAACACCTGATGGTTTTCTGATTAGAAAGCAAAAAGGCTGCTGTTGGTATTTACAGTCCTCTTCTTAAAGACAGCTCAGCGTGTTTTCTCTGCAGTCAGCACGTCGGCTCTGTGTTTGTAGGTCAGCTCACCTGCACAACTGGACATTGGAACCAGCTCTCATCATAACTTGCAAGCACAAGCTCATTTTTTCCCAGGTTAATAAATCTCCCGCTTCGTTTCTGCACTTCCACCGGAAAATAAAACATCTGCATTTTGCTGAAGCATGAGATTCCTGCGGTATATCAGGAGCAGACTTCTGCTGCAACGCCAGAGGGGCTCATTACAGGCTGTAAATCCAGCATGTAGCACCGTCAGCACCGCCTCAGCAGGAAACAAACACACTTACAACTCTACAAGCACATGATCATAATTAAACAGAACTTTAAAACACAATTTAAAAGAGCGTTTTTTTGTTTTTTTTTTTATGTTTTTTTATATTTTTTTATCAGATGTTTGGACCTTGAGCCTCGTCCTGGTGAGTAATTTTCCTTCCCAGCAGATGGATGAGAAACTGAAAGGTCTGATGATAAAAACACCTGTTGAACAAACTGACAGCAGCTGCTTGTCGGACAGAAATCCATCCGTTTCACTTCATCAGCACCAAGACGACCAGATTTTCTTGAACGTCACTGAGCTGACCTGGATTTTACAGTTTTAGACACTTTTATTGTTGAATGTATCTGCAGGTGCTGACAGACTGAAGAGTATTACCACAACGCAGTACCTCACAAATATGAGTAAAAGAGGAACTCTTAGGTGTTTTTACCTTTAATTTATATTTAAAAATACTCCCAAACAGGGGGGGTTGTATTAGTTTACATCAGAGGTCTGCAACCTTTTATATCCAAAGAGCCTTTTTGCGCCGAGTCCAGCCAAGTAAAAGTTGTTTGGAGCCACAAAGTATAACCCATTTTTTTAAAAACAGCCTATCACTTTTTTTTATAATCTTGTGAAGTAAATCAGTTGCCATATTATTATAACAACCAACAATTTATGTATTTTTAACTTTTAAAATAATATTAAATCTTTTACAAAATTTACAAAAGAAAAATGTTTATTTTGAAAAATGTTATTTTTCAAAATAAAACACGTTCGTTCGCATGTATTGTCTGTC
>NW_015152409.1:23844-27341 GCF_000732505.1 Cyprinodon variegatus
GAGAGGGGGTGTGCGGGAGTTGCGGTCTCCGTCGGCTCGGTAACCGCACCGGAGCCAGTGTGAGCAAGGGGTAGGGCTCAGCATGGCCTTACAAAGCAACAGGAAGAGGGGGTGTCCAGGTCTGGTCTTCAGGGAAGTGAGAGAAAGGTGAGGGTGAAGGGGCCTTTGGTTTGCTCCCTCTGGGCCCCCTCCAGGGCTCTAGACCTCAGATGTTTTACTGTGGGCGATTGGCGTCGGATGCCGGTCTTTGCCTTGCAACCAGAAAGTTGTTGATCCTGCTTTCCGTGCTGTTGTGCCCTTGGGCAAGACATGTCACCTGCATTGCCTACTGATTGCGGTCTGGCTACAACGTTTGCCACCACCAGTGTGTTGGAGAATGGGGGAATGACTGAAAGTAGTGTGTTTTGGTCAAGTCGCTATATAAGCACAGGTCATTTATAATTTATCTTCTAATCTCATGAGAAAGAGTGAAGATTAACCCCAAAAAAAAAGAACATTATTGGTGCTTTTATAAACATTAACATGCCAACAAGTCTGCGCAGAGTGAAACATGGCTCTGTCACTGAGCTCTGTGATAAAAAACATCTTAGCTGCACATTTTTGCTAAATTAGTGGGATTAGTTCTCCCACGCTCCAAACCTGAGGTGTGTGGGAGGCAGACGGTTGGTAAAGGTCGTGGATTAAATGATCTGAGCTGCAGATCCTCCCACAGAGCCGCAGAGGCGTGAATCTAGAGCGAGGTTGCCTTCAGGTGAGGCCGATCTGAAGCTGGAGCTGAAAGATGACCCCCCCCCCTGCAGCTTCGATGTGTCTGATCCAAGCCGAAGGGCAGAGCAGGGTCCAGTTTCTCTGCTCAAAGTTTTCGTGAGAAAACAAGGAACAAAATGCGGCAGCCTCACCCCTGGCTGAGAGAGAAACCTGAGATTTACCCACTGGAAGCACAACAGAGATCAGGTGTCTGCCTCCCAGCTTGTTTAAAGACGTCCTCAGGGACAGCAGCGGGAACCCTGCGAATGAGCGGGACATCTGCCGCCGTCCACCTCGCTCAGATGATGACTCACAAAGCCAAAGAAGAGAAAGACTCCTTTTTTAGATCCGGTGACTCTTTTACCCGTAAAGCACCACTATCTATGACCTGTTGGCGCATGAACACTGGCCCCAGGGGCCCCACCGGTCTTTATAACAGATCAAAAACCAATGAAAGATGGAGGACAATTGAAATGGAAGAACAGTCATTGTATGTTAACCTGTCTGTTCCTCGTAAATGACTGGTTCCATATTTGCCATGGTCCAGTTCTGCAGAGAGCTTGAAGGTTTTGCACGGATGCAAACAAAACAAACTGGGTTATTTTGCATGATCCGACGCCTTGCTACAACAACCTGTAGTTCTGCAACTGGTCAAGAACACCTCTGGTTTGGCTGTGATTGCCATGATTCCTTCTCTGACTGATAACAAACAACACACCGGAAAAAAACTAAATCTAGATAAGTCATTTTTTTCTTAAAATAGCTGCATTTGTTCTTGGATTGAGGAGGTAAGAGAAACATTTTGCCAATGGGACAAGACAATTTACATTTAAAATAAGAAAACACACTTGCATTGTCTTATTTCAAGTGCATATTATCTAATTATCGTATTTTAAGAGTAAAAATACTAATTTCATCGGCAAACTATCTCATTTACCTACTCAAATTAAGGGTAAATACACCTAATTTAATACATTTTTACTTATTTTTAGGTCATTTTTTCCAGTGCAGAGTTGCAACTGAAGAACCAAACACTCAAACGTCTTCTCACCACCGTCCAGTTCTGGTTTCAGTTGCTGCATCTCGCCCTTTTTTTAAATCAAATCTCAAAATTTAATTAAACAGTAAAAATAAAGGAACCGTCCGTCTTATTGACATCCCTATGCTGCTTCTGATGAACCTCCCACTCTTAGGGGAGCCTTGCAGAGCAAACAGTGCCGGTATGCAACAGTGCCCCACTGGGAAAGTCTCACCCCACTGTGGAAAACTCACCCCTGGGACCCCTCCTGACCTCTAACCTCCGCTCTAGACACACATCCCAGTCTGTTGTGGTCTTCTGGACCCTCCCGGGATGTTGAGCCTGAGACAGAATGACAGCGCTGCATGTTCTCAGAGCTGACAGCGAGCACAGGGAGCGTGTTTTCTCAAGGCCCCGTCTCGCTTTAGAAAAACACTCATTTGTTGTGCGAGCCTCTGGAGGGTTCAGTCTGTGCTGCTGAAGGTCGGTCAGAGCGCCATAAAAGCGTGCAGATGTTGAATCTGACACAGATCTGTTGATGGTGTGTGCAGCTCTGTCAGCACCGCTACACAAAGAGGACGTTTTTATTAATACTTTCTGCACTTTTGCATTTCCACGCAAGACCTGTGAAGCAATCGATGTTTAGAAATTAAACTCAATTCCTTGGAATCCTTTAAAAGCTCTAACAACAAAGAGCAGTGCTCTAATCAAAGGATTTAGTTGTGAAACGTAAAAGAGCAGTAAAAGCTCTTAAGATAAGCGCACCAATTATCTTCAGTTTTACACCTCCAGAGGAGCAGAACCGCCGTCTGAAGAAGACGGTCTAAACTCTCTATTGCTGCGCAGATTGGTGAAACAGCTTCTGTCAGGTTTATTTTTTAAGAAGTTGGTGTCATTGTGGAAAAATACCAGCCAGAGTTACAGTAATTTAAAGTAATTAATTTTTTTTTCTGTGGTTTTAATGTAGACGTTTGTGTTTTCATATGTCTTTCTATGTCTATATGTATATTATCTATGCAAACACAAACTTGGTTCATGCAGATTGACGATCTGAACGGCTTGCATGTAAACGCTTGTCAGTATTTTTCTGAATAGGCCGGAACTATTTCATTTTTCCCTTAGTCTGCAAATGCATGCACATTATTGTGACATATTTCCACTTGCGTGGCTAGCAGCTATGTCAGAATATTGCAACCAGCATGTTTACATGATGCATTTTTAGTCTGATCCACCAAACAATATAACCCTACCCCATTTATTTCCATTATTTATGTCCATGTTAACAAGGGGTGTAAGAAAAACTGATTCCATCAGACATTGCAATAATTCATTTGACAATATTGGTATTGATTCAGAATTTGACCAATTGGATCTTAGGCTCCTCTGCACCAGTCCCGGCAGAGGAACAACAAGATCTTGTGACATTTTTCAGAGCTACATCATTCTAAAAAATACAATTGTCACATTTGGGTTGGTGTTTGAGGACCCACATGCAGAGGCAGGGAGGCAGATGTGAGTTCTTGTAGTTTTAAAGAGAGGAAACAGTTTAGCAAAGACAGGAGTCCAAAATTAAACTTAACATTTAACACAAACCAGAACCATGGAAACATCAAGAGAAAACACGCACAAGGACCCAGGGAGAGACTAAAAAATATATTGATATATTTTAATTTTGTAATTTAACCCCATCCCCAGGTGACCTCCATGGCCAATCAATTTGGAGGGATCACAG
>NW_015152409.1:27811-29818 GCF_000732505.1 Cyprinodon variegatus
GCCCCAAACATAGCTGCCGTTATCCAGGAATATATCCAGGAGGTGATACTGGATATGCTCAAGGCTAATCACGAAATTTCAGTTAGTTTGCGTACACTGAAGACACACTTAAAAGAAGCTGGACTGTTCAGACGACGCAACTTCCGGTTCAAGGGTCAAACGGCGCCGTCATCCAATCAGCGATGTCTCATGTTTCCCACTGGTACCTACCTTTTCCGGTAGGTTAATGTAATTGTGTTTTCCTTAATGTAGTTGCGCTTTTAGATTTGTAGTTGCAGTTTGCACTTCAGGACCACCGTAGTATATTTATCTCAGTGTTCCCCACCACTAACCTCTTGGATGAGAGGAGAAACATCTTCTAGAAAACCTCACATCCAGTTACTTAACCTGAACTTTTCAAACATATATTGGTCCTTTATCAATCAATCAATCAATCAATCAATCAATCAATCAATCAATCAATCAATCACTTTATTGTCAACTTCAATTTGCATTGTAATCAAGATTACATTAACACATTTCTCTATGATACAGTTTGAGATATAAAAAAAAAAAACTCAGCACAAGAAAAGCACATATAAATACGAGATAAACATTTCAGCAGAGGTTTACATCGGAGGCTGGAGCCACATGAAAGTCAATCTGAAAATTGAGCTGTGTGTGTGATCAGTGTGTTCAATATGTCCAAGAATGCTGTCCACAGGTCATTGCCCTTGATAAGATGGAAGTTTATCAACCAGCGCTTGAGTCTTTTCTTGCTGGCTCTACATGACGAATCCAATCTTCCAGATTTGTTAGGCTTCTCCGCCTTGAAGCGAGCGTGCACATCCAAGATATGATCACGTTTGAGTTCAACCACCGCAGCCATCGCGCGGTCCTGCTCGTTCACAGCCTTTGTGAACGCGTCTTCTCTTAGCTTTTTGCTTGTCTGGGAAATGTTTTTGTTTTTCTGAGGTCTGAAACTTCTGAGGCGGATAAGATTTAGTTAGAATGAAATAATTGTTCCATGCAGATCCAAATGAGAAGTTTGGAGAAGTTATTTTTAATCTTCAAACCAAACCCTAAGCTGTTTCCATCCTCATCCAGACAGAGAAACAAACCAGCATATTGATGTTGGTCTGAGATAAAACCAGGAAAGAGAAGCAATTTATACTTTTAGGAAGATTAAACAATCGAAACCTTTATTTGGTTTAGATTACAGCTATATATCTTTTAATAGCATCTTTACAAATTTCTTTTTTCATTACTACGGTAAAATATCAGAGATGTCATCATTTAATAAAGCTAACATTTCTGCTGTTTGATCTTTCTTAGTTGAAATAAGTGTTGAGACATGCGTTCCTTCTACGTTTCCCCAGTGTTTGGTCTGCTGCTTTCAGACGGTCATGTCATCCAGCAGACGTTACCCAATGACAGTTTATCATTTGACACGAGGCGCGCCGCTGCCTCATCCGGAGCTTTACTGGATGCAGGTTGAAGTCATCGGGGATATGACACAAAGACGGCTGAGAGGAGGCAGCAGGGAGCAAACTGAAAGAAGCGGTGGGGTGGGGGTGGGGGGGCAGCAGCTGTCAGAGGCAAAGAAATCATCCGGGGATGGAAGTCAAGCCTCTTTTCTCTCTTTTTTTGTATATTTCCCTCTTTTCTATCTGATTATAAATGTCAGCACAGATTATCCTGCCTGGATTTGGCTGGGCGGCCTATAATGTAGTAAATACTTTGACATGTTTTATTATTATTCATTTTAAAAGGATCTGGTTCTGCAACTAGTGCGTGTCTTCATCAAAACCAAAGCTATCTTTGGTTTTACAGATGACTGACAGCAGGCTAGCTCTGATGGAAAAATAAAGCATTTGCCATAACCAGGTTTATAAACTAAGATTTAACTGCTAACTGTAAAAAAATAAGAGAATATGGCAACAAAATAAAAAAACTAATGACAGGCTTAAAGGAAAATTCCGGTTTTTTACACTTTTAGCCCATTTTCTGTAGTGTCCAGGATGAAAT
>NW_015152409.1:33315-34465 GCF_000732505.1 Cyprinodon variegatus
CCTTAAATGAGCACAGAACTTTTGATGTTTTCCTGGTTCACTTTGGACCAGGAACAGAAGCAACACTAACTGTTTTTCTGTGAATTTGCTCGTTGCCGTAGCGACAGCATCTGTTTGATTGGAATCCAAGTTTAATTTCACACCTGACTGTGAAAAAAAAACATTGCTCAGACTGGCAATCACTGAAGGTTTACTTTGGCACTCATCAGTTAATGAATTGTCCTCTCCGGGTAAATATGGCTGCCTGGGAGACAAACTCAGACATTAAAACAAAACGCACAAACAATCCGAGGCTCCAAAGTTTCCATCCTGCATCAGCGAAGCTGTGCAGTAATTATTCCTACAATTAGCATTTTTTAATTTCTTTGCTTCTCTCGGTGGAAGGATAAGCTATCATTTCTGATCTGTCCCACCAGAGGATAATCCCACAGTTTGTTTCACACACAGCAGGATAATGTTATGCAAATGAGCTCATCAGTGTGAGAGAAGGAAATTACCATGATGAGGAGGAGATAGCTGGATTTTCACTCTCAGCGTGCCGATCATCGTTTGGGGAGACAGATGAGTTTGTTTTGGAGACAAAGAGAAGATTCCAATCTTGGATCAGCAGCAGTACATGTCTGCTGTTATTAAATCTGCCTGGCCTTTCAGATAAAGGTTCAAATAATGTGTTCATATTTGTTGCCTAAACATGCATCATAATGTGGTAGAACCTGTCATTTAAATCCCATATCAAAGAGGTTTCTAGAATTTTCTTCTTTCCTGTGGAATATTGCAAAAATGAGAAATTGTCATGATGTAACAAAGTTCTGATCCAAAAATGCAGAAAACCGAACAGAGAGTCCAGGGAAAAGGTTTAACGGGTTTTATTCAAGAAGTAAAACAGAAGGAGAAGTGTTGCTCTGAACACTGCTCAACCGGAACTGTAAAGTGAGGGGAAGATACAGCGGTTAGTTCAGGCTCAGTGGGGAATCTGACTCGTGAAACTTGGAGAAGAGGTTTTAGTTGCCGACTCACATTTCCAGTGAAGTTGTTGCATCCTTGACTCCTGTCTGTGTGCCGTGGTTCCAATGTTTGTCTGATTCGCTGGAGGGCGGAACAGGGTTACCCAGAATGTGGTTGATAGTTGGTGAATGGAGATACTGACTGC
>NW_015152409.1:36358-38161 GCF_000732505.1 Cyprinodon variegatus
AGTTTTTTCCAATAAGAACATGGCATCAGCAGGGAGAAGATCTCCCTCCAACCTTTCAGCTCCTTTTATGGTGGAAATAAGGTGTTTGGTGGGAACATGGAGTTAAAGTGACTGTTTTACTCTGCTGGACGCATCATTGATGACTTCAGGAAGGCTGCTGCGTATAGATCCACACAGCAGATTACTCTCCAATGATCCGCTGTAATTAAGAGATTAGGAGAGCTGCTCCAGCAGGAGCTCGCTCAGGTTAGGAGGTGCGTGACGTTCCAGCTGTCAGCCCACTTTGCTCAGAAACACGAGACACAAATAACTCAGGCAGGCTCAATGGGCCGGAGAACCCAACCTGTTTTTAACACACACTGACTCAGGACGTCTC
Organism: Cyprinodon variegatus; assembly: GCF_000732505.1. Lineage (NCBI taxonomy): Eukaryota > Metazoa > Chordata > Actinopteri > Cyprinodontiformes > Cyprinodontidae > Cyprinodon > Cyprinodon variegatus. The sequence continues at coordinate 36,735 of NW_015152409.1, forward strand.
TGCTGTCACAGCATGAATATGAGCCCGTAGCTCCAGGAGCAGATCCAAACCCCCTGCCTTTCATCACGTCACCGCCGGGTGTTGGGTTGGACGTTTCTCCGTATGGTTCTACCATCATGTTCCGCTGCCATGACCGCAGAGCTGGGGCCCTCTCACAGAGTCCAGTTTTCCATGGGGCACGGCTGGTGAAAGCTCTGTGGTTTTGGGGTTCAGGAGTTGAGATGTTCTGCTCGATTGGTGAGCTCTGAGGGTGGATCCACATGGACCCTGTTATTACGTCCATCTGGGAAGATATTTACTGCAGCAGCGCTACCGTTGTAAACCTGAACCGTGCTGCTCAGATTATACTGACGGTTTTTTGTTGGTCGACATTAAAGTGTTTTAAAGGTCTGACCCAAAGATGCAGAGAACCACTCAGAGAGCAAGGAAAAGGTTTAACAGGTTTATTGAGAAAAAGGTAGAAGGGGGTAACTCAAAGAACTGGTGAGCAGGAACTAGGAAGTCTGGAGAGGATATGACAATGATTAGTTCAGGGACTGTGGGAATCTTGGGTTCCGTAAAGATAATGCTAGTGAGGGACTCACGTTTGGGGGGGTTTTCTTCTCTCACTTTGACTCCAGTAAGTGTGGGTTGATCCAGAGAAGGTGGGACACGTTGAAGAGTGGACAGGTAAATATTCTTTGGATCCGGAGGAGCAATGGAGCGGACTGTCGCTTAGATTTCCAGGAGAACTTGAACGGTACATGTGGCGATTTTTCCCCTGCTCAGTGTGAAGCTCAAACAATCCTTTCAGGGGAAGAAGGCACAAACATTTAGTTTGCATCCCCATGCTCAATGTGAAGCTCAAACAATCCTTCCAGGGGGATAAGGCCCAACATCCAGTTTGCAGGGTGACTTCCTACCGAGAGGCAAAGACAAAAAACAAGTTAAAGCTCAGAGAGACAAAGACTCAGTTAGACTCAGCTAATCTAAGCTTGGCTAGAGTACCCAAAACTGGCAAACACTCTGGCGTCGAGGTAGAGACAGTCCACTGCTTAAGTACTCCTCCAGATAATGATCCAAAGAGCCGCAGGTGGGCAGGGAGGACCAACAAGGACAGGGCGCCACCTGGTGGTGGACGGAGAGACAGACACAAAACAGACCACACAAACTGGATTCCTGACATAAAGTTGATGATTCGTTGATGAATCTGGTTCCAACTCATTCTACTTGATTTATCTCCAAACAGGACAGGTTTGGCACCTTTGTTTTACAGTTTCCTTCATTCCTGAATTTTTGAAAACAACTCTGGAGAACTTCTGAGGCGTTTCCTGTTTTCAGAACTTTAAATACAATCATAATATAAATTATAATATACAAGATTTTAATATAAATCCATTTCATTTTTTTATATAGCACCAATTGACAATATGTCATCTCAAGGCACT
>NW_015152409.1:41265-42753 GCF_000732505.1 Cyprinodon variegatus
GATGTGAATTAGAGCTATAGAAATAAACTGAAACGCTTCACTGAGCTGGAAAGCTTTTTTGAAGCCATAATTCAATCATCCTATGATCATTTTTTTAATGAAGAAACGCAGGATAAGAACACAGATAGATAGAAGTTGTTCAGGTCTGAGGAAGCGTCTGATCAACATTCCCTCTATGTTCCAAACCTTTCAGCCCACAGCCCCAAAAAAACCCTTGTTAACTTAAAACTGGCTCTTATTTTCACCCTCATCTCCCCCCAACTTAGACTGTTTCCCATTTTAGTGTTACAGAGAGCAGATTAGGTGGTTTCTATATGAAAAAGCTCTACAAAATGTTTCCTAGTCAAAGGATTGGGTTAGTATTCTAGTGCAGAATGGCACCAAATAACTGAGCTTCTATTGTACATTTTTTAATGAAGTTCATTCTGACTGGATGGAGGGGCAGAGGGAAGCCATGTCTTCATCTGAGAAAGCAGAGAACATAGAGGTAAGATACATCAAAGTAAAAATAAAGATAATAGAGCTTTTTCATGTTTTCCCCAACCAGTAAATCAACTCCTTGAGTATAAAACACTGAGGAATCCCTATTTGAGACATGCTGGACCCAGTTGGCTGTAACTTCTTCTTGTATTTGTGTTGGGTAACTCAGGGGTTAACTGGCTTGTGCAACGGATCAACCAAACTGCCTTAAAAGGAGGCGCCTCATGGGGGAAGTTAGTCCTGCTAATACTTGCCTGCAGATGCCTTAAAAACACTGAAATGATGGAGAGAGACAAAAGACTATTGTGTTTTTTATCATCTCTGACTATGATCCAAAGCTTCACATGTTGAACGCTTGATGTAAAATATTAAAAATATCCAAGAAAGCAAAACCGTTATCAGAAAACATTGATTTCTGAGTTTCCTAGATGTTTTTAGTTAATCTTTCATCACGCCTTCCTGCTTCCCGCTTTCGTGAGTCATCTAATAATTAATCTGAGTTAACTTTCCATCCTTGCTTAAGTACATTTCCAGCTTACGTGGAACGACACCATGCCTGCACCTGTCCTGTAAAACTGTCCCGGCTTGAAACAAAAAGCCGATCAGAGATCAGTACAGGAAATTGAATGACACAAGCTTCACTGGCTTTCATTCACTGCTGAACACCTCTTCATTTCTGGGGAATTTCTCTCCACATTTACAATAAGTAACGCCCCCTACCCACTTCCAGGTGTTTAATCTACAGTAGCTGACATTTTGCATGTGCAATTATTTATATCTCTATTAAGTGCCAAATTAGAGCTCTGAATTAAATGTGGAATCTGAGTTTTTGTATTTGAAAGGACGCGCACCATTAAGGACATTTAATGAAATGAAAGTAAATTATGGTGATGATGCTCCATCATATTATCTTGTAAAACATTTTGTAAGGTCATAAAGTAAAGCTACTTTTAAGGCTAGGCTTAAAACTTTCCTTTTTGATAAAGCTTCTAGTTAGAGTGGCTCAGG
>NW_015152409.1:46229-48090 GCF_000732505.1 Cyprinodon variegatus
CTTCTAAGGACGCGTCCTAGGGTTTCGAACAGAGCCTATGATTGAAGGAGGGCCAGCCCTCGCACGCTGAAGTTAGAACCAGCCCACCAGTATCACAGATTACCAGTCCGAGCCTGCCCATGCCTGTCTTTGCCTAGGGCCCCAAATTTCCTAAATCCGCCCCTGCGTGAAGTCGTAACTCTTTGGAAACCTTTGGATGCGCTCTTGGCTCGTTTTTATCTTCTAAGCGTTCTACATATTTCTTGCTTTCAGTCATGGAAATAAATGTAACTACCGTGAGCAACAACAGTGGAAAAGGAACGGTTGTAAAAAAGGGTGTCATATATCCTCTTTAACATTATAGGTGGGTGATGAGGAGGCAGTGGTACTGTATGTGTGTTGGGGGGGGGGATTTTATGGGTAAAGTCCAGAAGTGTTTGTGTAGCTGACTGATTGTGTCCATGTGTGGTTCAGGAATGAGGCGCCCACATTATGGGAAGCGAGGACAGAAATAACTCTGCGGGATTCGGGCATTCGGTGACCTCAGCTCTCTGACTACTATAAGTTTTGTTTAGTCTCAACGGTGCAGAATCTAAACGTGAGTCATAAGAGTTTTATGACTCCATGAATTCGAAGGATTTTTTCTTTTCTGCAGCTTTGGGAATAAATATTTGCATTTTAGTCCATCTAGATAAGGCTGTAGGTGAGGCAGAGCGGATGTTGACTGATGGAGGGGCTTCTGACCCGTCTATCAGCGAGGATTTAACAGCGTTAGAAGCGTTTCTTTATGCAGAAATGTTGAAGCGAACTGATTCAACGCTGCTGTGTTGACTAAACATACAAATACTTAACTTTACCCCAGACTGACCTCAGTATGGCACATTTAGCCACGCTTTATAACAAACACAGAGCAGAGCCAACAGGGCGGCTTTATGCGAGCAAACCTCCAACAGAACGTGTATTTTATATTTATAATGACTTAATGTACGTCTGTTAAACAAGTTTACTAATTATAGGGTTTGAAGTTATAAAAACAGGAAACTGACATGTTCTACGTTTGCATCATTCAGAAACTCTAAACTGAATGTTTTTTTTCTTGAAGTTGATGTTCTCCTTATGTTTAAATTCCTGCTTGGAGTGGGATTACATTAGAGTGACAGTTGTGTTATCGTTGCCCTCCCAGAGGTTTTCCTGTGGCTGACTCTCTTTGTTTTCTACCACATCTGCTCCAAAATAAAGTATAAAAATAAACCCAGAAGACTTGTTGCATAAATATTGTTTGGTCTGTCATGTCTTACTGCGGCACACAACAAGACAAACAACATTCTTTCTTTTGCTGAGATAGATTCTTTTCATCAACTCTTTATTTTCTTTCTGTTGCAAGAAAATCTGATTTTTTTTTTTTTGTTATCCTTTCTGTGTTTCTCAGCGCTCATCCAACAAACTGTCATCCGCTCTAAAACTGGAGCAAACTTCTCTGCTTGAGCAGTTGTGGAAGCGTTGTGTTTTTTATACCCACTCTGGGACATGTTGGAGTTGGTTGTTTTTTTCTTGCTATTAGAAATGTACAGTAAGAGATTCAAATGTTCCAAAAAAGTTCCCTGGATTTTGTTTCCAAGTTCGAAGACGTTTCGCTTCCCATCCAGGAAGCTTTTTCAGTTAAAAATGTCAGAAATAGTGTTGAGTTCCAGTTTTTATAAAGTGGACCAAAGCCTTGTTTTTGCTTAGAAAACATGCAAATTGAGCCTGATGAAGGGCTTTATCCCTTAGGAATGGGGGCTCTTTTGTATCTTTGTTATCCTCTAATACCCAATACCTGTCTGTGTCTCTGAAAAGGGGTCGTTAAAGTGAATTGTTGGCCTTGCTGAACAGGGGAGGTCTT
>NW_015152409.1:49336-52098 GCF_000732505.1 Cyprinodon variegatus
ATGACTTCCTGCCGAAAGGCAAAAGACAAGAACAATGTTAGAACTCAGAGAAACAAAGACTCTTCTCTCGGCTTGGCTAGAGTACCCCAAACTGGCAAACAGTCTGGCGTCGAGGTAGTGACAGTCTGCTGCTCAAATACTCCTCAGCCGCAGGTGTGCAGGAGGACCAACGAGGACAGGGTACCACCTGGTGGTGGGGGGAGAGAAGAACACCAAAAAACACAACCCACACAAACTGGATTCCTAACACTAATCACATTCACTATATTCACTCGTGTAAAGTCAGGCACCACTCGGCAGAATTCGGGATAAAAACAGTCGGAACAGCCGCTTCCCTACGACTTTGTGGTTGGTTTTTCTTTCTTAACATAGATGGCTTCCTTCACGCCCCTCTCAAACCACCTTTCTTCTTTGTCCAAAATGTGAGCATTCTGGTCCTCAAAAGAATGTCCTTCGTCCTTAAGGTGGACATTCCAAGGAACTTTGGTCTTAAGGCACTACGACATACAGTAAGTTTGCATATCATCAGCATATTATAGTAGCCAATATTCTAAGCCAAGGGGATCATGTTTAATCTAATCTTAACAGTGGACTGATCTCTTGTCATCATAGGATTTTTCGTTGTTAAGGTGTCATATAATCCTGATAAAAGATCAATACATGTTCATAACAAAGAGGATGGCAGAAGAATACTGTCTAAAGAGGAGAGCATGTTGGACCAAGGTCGGTGCTAAGTTATTCTCCTTAAGGAAAGATGACCTTCCTGTCTGCTCCCCTAAAGGACGGACATAAAACACAAAATGTAGATTTAAACACACCCAGAAAGGATTGTCTAAGCTTCTCAGTCAGATGGAGGAAGATATCCTTGGTTCCACTCGCACTCAGTTTCTGCTTCCTGACAGAAAACCTCACATAATTCGCTATGAACGGCTCCCTTTGTTGGTTTTTCTGAGTTAGTAGGTCAGATAAGCTGGACAGATTGTGATGCTGGAACTCCCCAGGTGTTTGTTCTCTGTCTCCTCTGAAACCTCGGCAGCACAGACATGAGGCTCTTATCTCAGAGTTGGTCTGTTTTGGTGATGCAGGAGCTTTGTGTGACAATCTGCAGATGTTTGATAAGGATAACGTCTGAAAACTTCATTCAGTTCGTCTAGCTCACCTGGACCAGATACGTGTTGATTCTGGGAGAACAGAGGTTAAAGCGTGATGTAAACAGCAGGTTTACGGAGCTCCAGCAAGAGGATCTGGAAGACCACCAGATCCCAGACACTGATAGGTCTGTTGGGACTGGATGGCTTTGGCTACTAGACTGACTCAAAAATGCGCTCCTGGAAAGTTTTGGTGTTGGACTTGTCTGCATCAGCCACATACCGTTGGCATCTGTTTCTCTACTTCTCGACTTCCAGACAAATTACTGCAGCCCTGGGATGGATATGGGTCTCCTGGGGGGGCTGCAGCTCAAATGAGTGAAATTTCAGATTATGACCCTTCCACTGTGTGTATAAGTTGGCTTCTTCTTTCCGTGCAGCAATGTGACCATTTTACAGATTACCATCATGTTTATTTCAAATGGTGTGGTTTTCGTCCCTGCAGTAGAACCCCTATTCAACAGTTATTTAAATTCACTTAATTTGAGGAGGAAAGAGCTGTTTGCTACCATGTGGAGCTTAGGGATTCACAATTCAGCTTCCAAACTCCTCATGTCCAGGTGACCTTGACATGTATATGGATGAAGAAAAAGGTCCAGAACTTCTTGAGTTAAAAAAAAAGTAGCGTCCAAGAGAGTGACAGCATCTATGTCTTAAATGGCGGGGTGTTGTGTTTGGGTTGAGGTTTTGAGGACCCAAATGCAGAGGAGAGGAGGCAGAGGTGAGGCAACTGCAGCAGGAATCCAAAGTATCCAACATAAAAGTACAGAAAAAACAGAATCATGGAGACATCAGTGAAAACATGCATGAGAAAAAAAGACAAGAGGGCAACCGAGAAAAACCTAAGAACTCAAATATATATATCCAAAAACCACAACAACATAGGAATTAAACCAATAAAAATAGAAAACCGATCAACTGAAAACTCAAAGAAAACATAACAGAAGCAAGACCGGGAAAAAACATATTATCTCCCTTTATACTCGGAACCAGAGAACATTTTTTTTACTTATTGTTTCAAAGATAAAGCTTATATTAAGGTTAGCTCGGGTTATCCTGAGATACTTCTATGCTGCTATAGGCTTAGACTTCTGGAAGACATAAACACCACTTTTCCCTTTTGCTTTATTCTACATATAATCTCTAATTCTGCATTATTTGTTAGGTTAACTTCTACATTTGTTTTTTCATCATAGTAGGTTCATCCGGTCTGGTTCTGTTTAGCCGTGATACCATCCTGGATGCCATCAACATATTGAGTTATAGTGTTATAATAGGGCTTATTTTTCAGTGTTTTGTCCTGTTTCTTGCCTAGACATAACTATGGGCTCATCTCTAACTCACACTAACTGAATTTTCTCTCTCTCATCCCTTGTGTATGAAACTGACTGAGAGTTCAACTGCTTAACTTTCTTTCTCAGACAAAACCCCCTGTGGAACTAGTTTACTGTTACCTTTACTAACATAGAAAGTATTTATGGAACAGTTCTTCTGTGCTCCTTCTGTGTGTGTCGGCCAGTTGGCCTCTGCAGAAGGCCACTCACATTAATTCAATTCAGTTTATTTATATAGCACCAATTCTCAACACATGTCATCTCAAAGCACTTTACAATT
>NW_015152409.1:52840-63664 GCF_000732505.1 Cyprinodon variegatus
GTTCAGCATGGGGGTGAGTAGAAAATGAAGGCTAATGATGTTTTGGGTGTACTATTCCCTTAAAAGTAGACAGGGTGTCTGCCTCACGGACTAAAACTGGTAGTTGGTTCCACAGGAGAGGAGCCTGAGAACTAAAAGATCTGCCTCCCATTCTACTTTTAGAAATTCTAGGAACCAGAATCTTGAAAGTCAAAGACTGGATGCAATCAGCTGGTTTTCCTTAGATTTTAAACTGAGGGTGACACTTTGAATTATTCGTGGAAAAATGTTTTGGATGAATAATGTTAAGGTTCTAATGATCCAGTTCACACAAACAAACTCCTATTCCTATTACACCCCAGCAGGAGATTCTAAAACATGTCATTTCTGGTCAAAATCAAATTATTTCATCAAATCATAATTGGAAAAATTACAAAAAAAAGTTTTAAAATACTATGTGGGATGAAAGTTTATAATAAATTAATATCGTTGTCTGAAATGAGGGACAGAAAATTACCTTTTTTCCAGGTTTGATATTAGAGATGCACCTGTATTTAAATCTTAGAGTCTGATTAAATGTAAACTTTTAAACTTCTTGCAGTTGAATGTGGGATGTTGAGGAAAAAGTCTCTTTCAGACGAATCGTGAGAGGTCCAGAATAAACGGAACATTATTGCCCACAATGAGGGAATGTAAACTTGTTAAGTATCCGTCTTTGGCAGCATCTAAGCAACAACTGCTCATTTTGTTACCGCAACATTCTGGTTCTGCTGGTGCCTTCCAATAAAAACCCATCAGAGTAAAACATTATTAATGAGGACAAGTAAATCACCCTCCTGCCGCAGCGACACAGACCAAAACAGAAAGTCTGAGCCCTGAAGGAGTGTTTTCCTCAATGAGGGAGTGGATCCGCCCACGTGCAGAACATGAATCAGCCTGTCCTCTGGAAGACAAGCTTTGGTTGTCTTTCATCAGGATTACGCTCCCTGAAGCCATGAGGAATCTTTGTCCTTTCCTCCCACTACTGAACAGCCTCATCATCGGTCGCCTCTTCAAAGAGACGTCTTCCCTTTAATCAAACAACCACTTGCTGTAATAAGTCACCACTTTGAGTCACTGTTTCCCAGGAGTTTAAAGAAACTGAAACTATTTCCCAGACCAGGCGTTTTATTTCTTAGAGCAAAACAAGCTTCTCCTTTGGGCCCTATTGGATATTTGAAGGATCTACCTGCTGGTTGCGGTCGATAGGTGCCGTCTCAGGTGCTTCTATTTTTACAGAGATCAAACCCTCATTGTCTCCCTCCTTCTGCTTCAAACACAGCCACCGTTTAAGCTGCTGTTATGAACACCTGCGTTTGAAAACATCATCAAAGGTGAGCTGAAAAACCCCAGCGTATGATCCTCTAAGAGTGCTCTGTCTTCACTACAAAGGAAACCACAGTCCCCGCCCTGTTGAACTCTGTTCCACCGGCTTCTGTCCACACAGCAGACGTCCAGAAGCTTTTCACCTTTCATAGATGAACAGTTGTATTCACAGGGGAGGGAAACACAAGCAGATCAACTCCTTTTCCCCACGTTTACCTGTGAGGTAACCAGGATGAACAGGCCAGATAGATAGAACCAGAACGGGTCCCTGGAATGCACAGGTTCAAACGTTAGTTGAAATCAGTAATTAAAGGGAGCTTCAAAAAAGTTATTCTAAATATTTTAGCTGCAGTTCCAGTCAAGCTCTTAGCCAATGATCCTGAGGGCTCTTCATGTTTTGGTAAGGTACCTCGACCCCAACTTGTCAAAAATGGACATTTGTTTAAGGTCCCTGATTGTCCTACTCATTATCACTCCAAACTCATCAACTATTGACGCTTGGAGCCCCCTTTGCATCAGACACTAACACAATGATGATAAATAATTTATTGATGCATAGGGTCTTATGTAAGGTATGTGACCTGCGATACATTTTGGCCTGCAAGGATGCTGTTTGGTACAGTAGTAGCCATTCGAAATTTCCCTACTTTCCTCAATGAGCCCTTGGCTGGTCCTTGGCTGGCCCTTGGCTAGTCTTTGGCTGGTCCTTGGCTGGTCCTTGGCTGGTCCTTGGCTGGCCCTTGGCTAGTCCTTGGCTGGCCCTTGGCTAGTCCTTGGCTGGTCTTTGGCTGGTCTTTGGCTAGTCCTTGGCTGGTCCTTGGCTGGTCCTTGGCTGGTCTTTGGCTGGTCTTTGGCTAGTCCTTGGCTGGCCCGTGGCTAGTCCTTGGCTGGTCCTTGGCTAGTCCTTGGCCGGCCCTTGGCTGGTCCTTGGCTAGTCCTTGGCTGGCCCTTGGCTAGTCCTTGGCGGGTCCTTGGCTGGTCCTTGGTTGATCCTTGGCTGGTCCTTGGTTGATCCTTGGCTGGCCCTTGGCTGGTCCTTGGCTAGTCCTTGGCTGGTCCTTGGCTGGTCTTTGGCTAGTCCTTGGCTGTTCCTTGGCTGGTCCTTGGCTGGTCCTTGTCTGCTCCTTAGCTGTTCCTTGGCTGGTCATAATCTTCCTCTGTTAGATTTACGTGGTCAGTAACCTGTGTTTCTCTTCTGCAGAGTTTCCTTCCGAGCCGCTGCTACCACAGATCCGTTCAAGGCTTAAATAAACGCTCTTAAAGGCTACGTTCACACCGCAGGCCTTGATGCTCAATTACGATATTTTTTGGTGAAATCCAATTTTTTTTTTTGCGTTGCCATTCATATTTCCAAATATATGTGACTTGTATGTGATCTGTGTGAACCGCCGTCATACAATGCAAGTGTCCCGCATGCGCAGTAGAGGGCGCAATAACGTCACAGGCCAGCATGCTCAATGTTTACGGAAGTAAACATAGATTGTAGTGCCGGCACGGAGCTAGCGGTCTTTTCCAACCGTAAAAACTCAATCTTTTCAATATGTTTAAACATAAATACTGCTCTCCGCATCATCATCTCCCATGGTTGTTGTTTTTCTTGCCGCTTCTGCGTAGCAAGACACAGACTATTGACCTTTGTTGGGTATTAATGACTTTCAGGTCAGATGAATCCGACCTGGCCGTTCACACACAAGTCGCATTTGAAAAGATCAGATTCGTATCGGATTCAGGACCACATAGCCAAGTGGCCTTGGTCGGATTGGAAAAGAAATCGGATCTGTGTTGTTCAGGCAGTCATGAAAAGACCAGATCCAGGTTGCAAATGGGCAAAAAAAATCGGATTTGGGTCACTTCAGGCTGCAGTGTAACGTAGCCTAAGTTATCCCATTGTCTATCTTGCCTCGAATACCGGGTCCTTTGTTCTGAGCTCTGTCACAGAAATCTACTCACTGTGAGGCTTATAAATAATCTGACAACTGGTTTGAGGAATGGCTAAATAGGCAGGGGAACAGGTTGTAAGCACGAGTGCTGGTGAGAAGGAGCAGAGTTGCACAGGTGGGAAGAACGACTGAATGTAAACAAACCAGTTTCTTTGCAAGAATCACAACAAAAACAGACATTGTTGGCCCTTTATTGAACTTCACAATCAGAAAAAAGCTTTCACAATTCTCAAAATATGTTTTAAAGATCCTGTTATTGGCATGGAATAATCTAGCCCAGGTTTAAACAAAGTTTTATGAGCCAATAAGATTAAAGAGGCACAAGTTGAGGCAAAAAAAAGAGGATCTTTAGCCATTTTGCGAATTAGCAGCCAACATCAGCAATGTCCTTTGTTGCCCATGAGCCAATCACTGATGAGCTGCTTGATCCCTTGCGTGAATCTCCATGAAAGATCCAAGGAACAAACCCTGAGCAGCTGGTTGATAGATGTTCCGATCCAACAAACTCACTCATATCCTCTTTATGCCCAAATTTATGCTTTGAACATCAAAATGTTCCCTTTCTGTCTGATCTACCTGAGCTGCTGACAGGTGTTTATCAAGTTTAGCTCTATAGGAATTTAAATACAAATCAGCCTGAGTTTTACTGCATCTTTAGCAATGAAGCTGTCGTGGTTGAGTCACCAGAGGCCCTGGGGGCGCTGGGGGAGGTTAGAGACATAACAAGGTGCCAAAGACTGAGAGAAACACATCAGCTCTCCGATCTTCATCTCGCTTTGCAGATAAGGTTACAGCAAAAATGAGCACAGGAGGATTGATGTACATGAGCTGAAAGAAAGCTTTGTGAACTGGTTCCAAAGAGCTGCAGGTCCGTACAGAGCCTGAGTGACGTTTTATGTTACCACTAAAATCCCCCGTCATACGGCTCCTCATCTTCAGGTGAGAACTCTGACTCTGCAGAGGAACGCAGAAATCTGAGCCCAAAGTCACATCCTGCAAAGGCCAGAGGGAACAAACCCTTCTGACGGCATCTTCAACACCTCTCAGGTTTTCTCTGCACATATACGTTTCCTCTGGAAGGTCTGGAAAAGTAGAAGAAGGAACCCACCTGCTGGCCGGGCAGAGGAATGAGTCCCATCTGAGGATCAGATCTACTGGCTGGGATAATGACTGAGCCGGCAGGAGGGGAACATCTCTTTAATCAGGTTTCTGTCCTCATTCTGATGTGAACAACAGTTCATTCAATCAAAGCCGCTCCATCAGCAAACAACCGTCTCTGTCAAAGGGAAGCAGTTTCAATTCCCAGCTGGAGTTTGCAGTGATTAGCTGATGGAGAAAGAGGCCAGACAGCCAGACTCGTTTCTTCTCAGGAAAAGACAGAGCTGCAGAGGGTCAAGTGACTTGGGGGGGGCTGATTTTAACAAGTGTTTCTGACCAGATGGATGGAAACACAATGTACAGATACAGCTTTTAAATCAGGGGGAATCAAAGTTGTATGAGGTCAGATATCTGTCAGAACGGCCCTGAATTGGGGAAATGAAAGTCAACAATATTAAGATATTTAGGATTATTTCTGTTCCCAGCTCATAGAAACGTGTGACATCATTGGGGTTATTTTGACTTACGGGGGACGTAGAAAAAAAAACGCTGCACCATATTTGTTCAAAAATAGTGGCGGGAAACATAAAGTCTCCTACTGTTAATCGGAGGAAGTAAACACTGGACGCTACCCCGTGATCTGACTCACAAATGACTACGCATAGTTTGAGCCTGTTAACTATTTAATTTTCTCAACTTTGTCGTCTAAAATTCACCTAAAGGTGAGAAATATTTATCAACATCTGATGAAAAGTTCACTATAAATTAGATTAAATTCAGCTTATTTCTATAGTGTCAATTCAAAACACATGTCATCTCAAGGCACTTTCCAGTTCACCAGTCAGATTGATTCAAAGTTTCTATCTTAGGAAAACCAGCTGATTGCATCGACTCATTGACTCTTCAGCAATCTCTCACACTAAGCATGCTTGTAGCGACAGTGGAGAGGAAAAACTCCCTTTTAACAGGAAGAAACAGGAGGAGCTGGAGGCGATGGGAGATTCAGGTTGGTTCGTCTTCGTCTTGATAAAACACTTTAAATGGTCCAACATGTCCAACTAATCCAGCTGTGTTGATTTGGTCTGACGTTTGGTAGAAAGGGCCAATGGGGACCAGGGCCCCAGTAGATCATGTCCTGGCCCCTGTTCTGCGCTGGAACTGACATGGTTACTGATGGGTCCTTTGGATCTATTTCATTTGTATCTTCAAAAAATTCTGTTTTACTAATTATTTAAAAAGAAAAGTGATCGCTTCAGTGGTATTGAGATAGGATCCCGGTTTTTATTTGCTAAATGTTTTTTTCAAAACAAAACAAACTGCTCTAATTTTTACAGCTGAATTTATCAGTTTTTTATTCTAATTCTGATTTTATAGAAAACTGTAATTTTAACTTGAGTTAAAAATATGTAGAATTCCTAAATCATGTGTATTGACCTAATATTCCATATAATAGCTTTATCTGATCTTTTAGATATTTTTTATAGCTACGGGATTTTTATTTTAATTTTAACAATAATCCAAATGAACATTTTCAAGCAAAAAATAAATATTTTAAGCAGGAAGACATAACTTTAATTAAACCTAATTGAATGTAAATTTTACTTCCTGCATCTCTCTATATATAATTGAATCCCTTGGCCTGTATTTTTTTGTTTTATGCTTTTCTGTGACCCATGAAAACAGGCTTCCCACAACCCTTCCTTACCTTTAGTGTCTGCTCCAGCTTTACTTCCTAAACATCTGCAGACACCTTTCAGCTCAACAGACTAACATAAAGTACACTAGTTTACCTTTAACCTATTATCAATCTGTATGTTTTCCAGACTACATCACTGTCAGGGTTTGGTTGAGGTGTTGAGTACCCAAATGTAGGGGCGAGGAGGCAGAGGTGAGTTCTTGAAGATTTAATTGAATAACTGAGGCAAAAAAATCCAAAAACCAAAAATAGACAATACATGGAAGTTGGAACCAAAAACTAGCCAACTTCATGGAGCCAGGGAAAGAAGAGGAACCAGCACTGAGGAACTGCACAGGGAGAGTGTATATGGGAGACTGAACAAGACAGGACTAATGAGCTAATCGGGAGCAGGTGTGAACAGAGGAGTCTAGAAGGGAGCTAGGGAAAAGGAGACCAAGACAACAGGACAACAAAGAAACAGCTAAGAACTCAAACACATCAAGAAAACACAACAAAATAGGAATTAAACCAATAAAACTAGAAAAAAAGCAAAACATGAAAAATGAAACTGAATACTCAAAAGAAAACTTAACAGAACCAAGATCGTGACAATCACACACTGGAAAAAAGATCTAAAAATAAGTAGAAATATCTTAAATTAAGTGTATTTACGCTTAATTTGAGTAGGTAAATGAGAAAGTTTGCCAATGGAATGAGTATTTTTGCTCTTAAAATAAGAAAATGAGATAAAAAGCACCTGAAATAAGACAATGCTATTGTGTTTTCTTATTGTAAGTGTAAATTGTCTTGTTCCATTGGCAAAATCTCTCTTTTACTTCTACTTTTACTATTACTTTTCTTTTCCATTCTAACTGGATTTTCTCTGTTTCATGGATTTGAATTCCTACATATGAACTAAATGTTTCTTCTCAGTTTTGCAAAAAGATTAATCTTAAAATATAACTACGTCAGAGTCTTCTAAGGGAACTTCTAAACCCTTTTCATTCTTGGAGTAGCCATTTAAAACACATTCTTTCCTTGTTTAAGATGATTGTCTGTCTATCTGAACCTGACTGATGGATTCCACACAAAGATGGGTGGATTAGATTGGTGTTGGGCGTTTCTTTGCTCTCGTACATGTGAACTGGGTCAGCTCTTCTTAAAATACTCCCCTCTCCTCTGAGAAATGTTCCAGAACATCTAGCGTCTACGTATGCCAGGTCCCCTCTCTGCCTCCCACAATGAGATGGATAAACCAGCAGATGCTGTGAAACCAGAAACACTGGTCCTGGAAAATCTATGAATTAAAACGTGTTGGAGATGGACGATTCTCTGCAGAGAATTGCTGCAATAAAATAGACCTAAGAAGGAAAGGAAATAAAAGATTATAAATTAGAATAAACGTGTTTGCATTTTATTTGTTTATTAAGAGAATAGATTACCATAAATCACTTAATCATGTTTACTGCATTTTCTTCTCTTTGCAGCAATGAATGCAGTCAGGTGTTACTTATAACTGCTGATAACCTCACAGTGAGGTCATTGAGCTTTAGGGGCTCTATGAGGTTGTGCTACAGTCTCTGTCATCCATCTTTACTGTGTTGTGGGAGTTTGCTTTGGTCTTGATGTCACAGTTCTGGTTCTGTTATGTTTTCTTTTGAGTATCAAGTTTTACTTTGCTCCATGTTTTCTAGTTTTAGTGGTTTAATTCTTATTTTGTTGTGTTTTTCTGTTTTTTTTTTTCCAGGTTTTTATTTGTTGCTCTCTGCTGCCCTCTTGTGTTCTCTTTTTTCCCTAGTTCCTTTCCTGTCTGCTCTGTTCACACCTGCTCCCAATCTGCTCGTTAGTCCTCTCTTTGTTCTGTCTCCCATAAATACACTCTTTGTGCAGTTCCTCAGCGCTGGTTCGTCGTCCAACTTTCTCCAATTCCGTCTCACTGAGTCTTCCTCCTCGTGATTGTTTTCCCCCAGATGTCTCGATGGTTTCTGGTTTGTTTTACTTTGTTTTCCTGCTTGATTTTTGGATTCCTGCCTCAGTGTTCTCTTTACAATTCATTAAATCAACAATAAACTCACCCCTGCCTCTGCATTTGGGTCCACAAACCTCAACCCAATCCTGACACCTGCCTAGATTCCCCCTCTAGTTCTGGCTTCTCAGCTCTGCTCTCCTCGTTTCCCGAGCAAAAACACCTACTGCTGCTAATTAGAAGGAGCTGGTTGAGACTATGAATCATCTCCAAATATATCTGCCTCACTCTGTCCTGCTGCCTATGGAAGCCCGTTTTCCCCACTCTGTTGAAAAAATAAAAATCTCATTATAATGAGATAGTAACTTAAAATAATTAGATTATTTCTCTTTATAATCAGATAGTATCTCAAAATAATGGTATAGTAACTAATTATAATGAGTCAGTGACCTTAAAATGAATTAGATACTATATCTTTATAATCAGATAGTATATTATAATGAGGTAGTAACTCATTATCCATATTATAATAAGGTAGTAACTTAAAACAATGAGATACTATCTCATTATAATCAGATAGTATCTCAAAATAATGGGATAGTAACTCATTATAATGAGATAGTAAATTAAAATAATGAGATCCTACCTCATTATGAGATACTAGGAAACTATCTGATTTTAATATGATGTTTTTTTTTATTATGATTAAATAATTCATTTTTATTTTTTTTATCTTTTTATTTTTTACAGAGGATTCCATAAATGTAAACCTTAGAAAATCTGAGCGTCCCTCATTCCCTGCTCTAATTCACAGAGCGGTTTAAGGCGCCGCAGCGTTTCCTCCGTAAAGCCAGATGGGCTGCTGGCCCTTTAAGGATGATGCAGCGGGACCAGCCGATGTAGGACGAGCTGACCGTCCGCGCGCCCGCGCGCGCCTCCCCCGCCCGCTGCCCGTCCTCATCATGGCCTCCGCTCAGCCCACGGCACCGAGGAGCGACCGACCACCCAGCGGCCCTGCCCTTCCCGCGGCGGACACGGACGTCAGGCCGAAGCAGCGGCACCGGTAGAGGAGAAGCCGCCCCCCCGCCCCGGTCTCCTCCATGCCTCCGTCCGAAGCTAAGCCCAGCTATCCGACAAAGAGGGCTGCCAAGCCGGGCGGCGGCGGAGCCATGAGCCGGGATTATTCCGTTAACCTGTCGGTCCAGCAGGTGCTGAGCCTCTGGGTCCACGGCGCGAGCCTGCAGCACTTCACAGGTAGGGGGGACCGTGGGGGGGTGGCGTCCATTTTAAAAAATGAAATGATTTTAAAAGAAAGCTGCGCTTTAAAGGGCCGGGGAGGGGGGGCGAACCTCCTGCAGATCCTCCTGCAGAACCTCCTGCAGAACCTCCCGCAGAACCTCCTGATGCGTGATGGCTGTTAGAGCCTCCCTTTGTCTCCAGGAAGAGATGAAAAGCTGCAGGTCAGATGAGGGCAGAAGATTCTCCATGGAGATCACTGAGCTGTCTGAGGCGTGAAGGGTTAAAAACCCCCGGAGATGATCTCCTGCCTTCAGTTTGCATCACATCTGCATGAAGCTGCTGCAGAACCATCAGTCATGTTCTGCTCTGCAGGAAGGCCAGCTCTGATGAGCTGCAGTCCTGTGTGGAGGCTTGGCTGCTGTGTCATGTAAACACACCAAACCAGGAGCGGATGTGTTCTCAGCTGCTGTGAGGAGAAGCGCCTCAAAGTTTGCAATGCTGACTCAGCAGAAAGCTGCAGGGTGACAGAGGTTTATGGGGCTGCTGCAGAGCGGCGTGCATGGACCCTCAGACCTTCAGCTGCACAGATTAGCAGCAGCCAGGTGATAAAATCATAACGAGCTCCTGACATATCAGATGGAGAGTTGGAGACGTGAGCAAGAAAAGCAGAAGCAGCTCATTAAGATCCGGGGGCCCCTCTGGTTTTCCTCTCAGGGCCCCTGACAGCTTAAACTAATGCATTTCCTGTTTATGAGATCTGCGGCGCAGCAGTTTTACTTCAGCAAACCATGAAAAGAAGATAAAATACGTGCAGCTGCTGGTGTGCAAACAGACCCACACCGTGTGCGGTTACGCATCTGTTCACTCTACATCTAGGGAAGCAGATTTCACATAAAGACCAAACATGAGGTAAACTCAGCCGTGCCGTTTAAGACAAAACCAAACTTTGCTGAAATATAGCTAGAAGTTTATAAGTAGAACACTTGAACTAAAATAATGTTAATTAAACTAAACCCCAACGGCTGAAATGTGGTTTTAATACAAACTATTTCAGTATTTGTATTTTTGACAAACAGAAAGGAAGTCAAAGGAGGGAAGGATGGACAATTATTTAAAGATAAGTCAACAAGGAGAGGAAACAAAGTTTCAGCATTTTAATTTATTCAACAGCTTTAAATGCAGATTTAATATTTATAAACATAATAAATCTAAACCTTTCAGGCTGTGACCCAGAAACCAGCAGAGACTCTGGAGTCATTCCTTCTGCTCACCATCCGCCCTGCAGAAGATCCAGAAACATCCTGGAGTTCCTCTTGGAGCTGCGGGATTAGAACCAGCAGCTCCGCTAAATCAGAGGGTTTAGAAACATTCTCACAGGAAGTCTGGAAAAGGGAAAAATCGTTGGATTTCAAGATTTTATAGCGTAGTACTTTGTCTAAAAGTTGGTTCCTTTCCTTCCTTCAAGCCTTTGTCTTCCTTCCTTCCTTCCTTCCTTCCTTCCTTCCTTCCTTCCTTCCTTCCTTCCTTCACGCCTTTGTCTTCCTTTCCTTCCTTCAAAA
>NW_015152409.1:64101-65187 GCF_000732505.1 Cyprinodon variegatus
TCCTTCACGCCTTTGTCTTCCTTCCTTCCTTCCTTCCTTCCTTCCTTCCTTCCTTCCTTCCTCCCTCCCTCCCTCCTCCTCCACTCCTCTGGCGTGCTGATGGTTCTCAGACCTGCGGCTCTAAGGTATTAATGGCGTCCTCTCCCCCCCCCCCTTAGAGATGTGGTACTGGGTTTTCCTGTGGTGTCTCTTCTCCTCGCTCTTCATCCACGGCGTCGGCGGCCTGTTGATGTTGGTCATGCTGCAGCGCCATAAGTGGGGGCGTCTCATCACCATGGTGCTGGTCAGCGTGGGCTTCCTGGCCTCCCTCTCTGGAGGCGTCATCACCAGTAAGTTCGGGGGGTTGATGGTCATCAGTGATCTGAAAGGCAGCAGCAGATCTACAGCAGATGTTTTCATGGCCTAGTCAAAGTCCAGTGGCCTCATTTTTACAAAATACCTTCAGTTTAATGTTTAACTGAAAATCTTTTAACGATGAATGTTTGAAAAGTGGCTCAATCCACAGTCAGTGTCTGGTTCCCCAATGAAGAGAAAAACAGCAAAACGAATGAAATAAAATGAAATGTGGCTCTAAGTCAGTAAATTCTAAGAAGCTGTGAGAAGTTAATAAACGGTTATTATTAATAAATAGCAAAAACGTTTTTTGATATCTGAGAACGCTCCATAGTAACCGCCTTAGCAACCAAATGCTTCATTAGCTGCCACAAAACCAGTGACGTCACACCGGGACAACGCATTTTTTAAACACCATTACATCTGCAAAGAGACGTCCTAGTCTAGATTTGCATTGGGGGCCCACCAGGTGTCAGTGATGGGGCCCCTAAGAGGTCGTGGGGCCATAAGCAACATCTGTCTCTGCTTAGCGATATTTACGCCACAGCGACTAAACGCGGCACTAAATAATTGCAGGGAACGGGTCAGATCTAGGTTATGAACTCTACGGGTGCCGGAGGATACAGGTTGGAAAAATCCGACCTGTGCCACAAAATAGAGGTTTTCTTTTAAAGCTACAGTGTGTAATAATTACAGGGATATACAGTCAGAAATGTAATATATTATACATAACTATGTTATTTATCATCATCT
>NW_015152410.1:0-1745 GCF_000732505.1 Cyprinodon variegatus
AAAAAAAAAACATAAAATATGTTTTATTTATACTGTTTTCATATCATTCCATCCAACCATTCTTCTAACAGACAGCAGACTCTTCTACGTTGGTCCCAGACGGCAGTTCATGCGGCTTGTGGTACTTTCTGAGAAAGAAAGAACATCTGTCTTGATGGAGTGCCACAATAATCCTGGTACTGGCAACCACAATGGCAGGAGGGCCACTCGAGACAGGGTTATTGCTGGGTATTATTGGCTCACCATCACAAAGGATGTTGATGAATGGGTAATGTAAAACAAATTAATTATGGCTCATACCTTCCATCACCTTTAATTTTGAAGACTTTTAGCATAAAGAATGTAATACACAATTAGTAGAAGCTATAGGTTGTCTTTAGCTGATTTTGTTGTTTATCAGCCTGAATCAACTACACAAACAAATTTTCCTTTCAGGTCAAGCGTTGTCACCGCTGCCAAATAAATGATCCAATGAAAACTGTAGCACCGGTTCTACATTCAATCAAGGTTCTAATTTTTTTAATTTATAGACTGAAACACAAGCACTGTTTTTATAAGTAAATATAACCCCTTTCCATTATATCTTTCTATTATTTGTTCTTGCCAAGCAGGTAGTACACTAGTGTTTCATTTGCACAAAATATCTGAAAACAGATAACCATGAACTTTTTTGCTATCAGTCTTCAACCAAATACACCCCATACTTCCTCTTGTTCCACCGTCACCCACGTCTGCCCGAGATAATGAATACCTGTCCAATGGGAGACAACTTTGAGGTTGGTGATGCAGAGGATGAAATCGATAAACAGCTGACTGAAGTACACAATCTTAATACCAAGGTTTGTAAATGTTGAGAAAATACTAGAAATAAGATTTTTTTTACAATCTTGCCTAAAGTGCATTTCTATTTTTGAAGGTTCTTCAAAATATTGAAATGGCACAGGAAAGACAGCAAAGGACTTTTGGAGACCGGAAACGCAAATTTACCCGTGTCGCAACTGTTGAGGCTGGGGATGAATGTCTGATTTCAGGGGCTTCAAAAAGGCCACGTACAGGGGACACATTGACCAGCCAGCACAGAGGACCTTACAAGATTGGAAACATTACAAAAAAGGGAGTGGCCACTGTGCTGAAGGGATCAACAACCATGAAGGTCAATGTGTCCAGACTGAGGCCCTATTATAGGTTAACAAGTAAGTGCTTTTAGATGTTCCACACTTCTGTGTCTTTGTGTTCATATTTTTACTTCATGAGAATAACTGAAAAAATGTTTTCATCATATATACAACAAGATGAGCAACTATCTGAAGGGCAGCTCCTCAACGACCACGAATACTCCTCAAGGGACTGGCAGCAGGAGCATTCCTATTGTTTTTCTGGAGCAAAGTGGGAACGGGATGTGAACCCAGTTCAAGAGGCTCTTGTATGCTTTGACATATTTTGCTCTGAATCTGCGCCTGACTGGCTCTGCTAATTTAATCTCCTCTCCTTTCTCACATTGCTGCCCCAAATGTAATAACTTCTCCTGAAATATTTTAATTTTCTTTCATTTAGCTATGTTACATATTGGACCAGGATTGTTCACCTGCTGAGCTAATTGTGAAGGAGGGAAGTGTGTGCCTTACACGTGAGGATTTCTGGTCCTTGGGGTTAAGTCAGTGCATGGAATCAAATGTAAGTATTCTTAAATGTGTCTCATAAAACCTGTAATATCTAACTGTCTAATCACTGGTTAATTTCAATGT
>NW_015152410.1:3913-4955 GCF_000732505.1 Cyprinodon variegatus
TTGTGTTCAAGTTTATTATACAACTTTATGTAATGTAAAACATTACAATATGGAGTATATATATATATATATATATATATATATATATATATATATATATATATATATATATATATATATATATATGTGTGTGTGTGTGTATGTGTAAACAAAATTAATGTTATTAAGGAATAAAATATATATTTTTCTCAAATAAAAAAATAATAGAGTGCATTCACTCTATTATCATAGAGTGCATCAGATAAACGTTACGCAATAATATATTCCCAGACTGCTCTTAGCATGTCTGATGATGACGTCAAGCAATACAATGGATTGAATTTAAAAAGCATCCATTTCTTCCAGAAAAGTCTTCAATAATGTCTTTACGATGTAGTTAAGTATTCTTTAATTATTTAAGGATAGAAATAAAGTTTTTTCAGTACTGTAATTACATTATTTTTTGGCGACCCGGAAGTTATTCTGTTTGCGCAGGCGCAAATGAGCTGATGATTCGGATTGTGCTACCGGTACGGATCGGGTAGCGACAGGGATCTATGTGGAAAAAGGGCCCCAGCGTTGTTGCGCACCTCGCTCTTCTAGAAGGCTTGTGATACTCCCGCAGCAGTGTGTCGCAGGTTGTCCTGCGCAACACCACTGCGAAAGGAGTATAGCATTACAATGTCTGCTGGGATGGTGACGTCATCAGCTGAAATAAAAAGAATTTTTTTTTTTTCGTAAGAACTAAATTGGCACAAGATAGTTTTACCTGCAGTAATCAACTAGCACTGAAAAAGCAGATCATTTTAATTCAATTCCGAGCTCCATGGGTGGATTGTTGACCTCTGGATGACTGTAGCACAAATGCTTTATTTATTTTTATTTCCTTAGTTTTTACAAAAGAACATTGCTGAGTTCTTCCACATGTATGGCTGTTTCAGCTTCACGCTGCAGAAGCTTTTCCAATGGTCTGGGGTAAAAACATTGTGCACCTAAAATGACCGCGGACACTGCTTTTGGTCTGAACGCACAGAGAGCTAAGTGTGTTTCTTTTTCACATAAA
>NW_015152410.1:5695-13026 GCF_000732505.1 Cyprinodon variegatus
TGTCTGTGTTTGTGGTGCCAGGCTTACCAGACCTTCTGCTCGTTTGGAGAACCCTCCCAATGGCTGGGAAGTGACTTTGAGTTCCCCAGACTGATTGTTTATGCCTTTGAGGGCTCCTGAAGGACAAAAAAAAAAGAGCGAGCTGGTCACTGCTACTTACTAGTTACCTTGTGTTGCATTAGTTATTAGTTTGAGGTCTGCCAGCAGAGGGTGCTTGGTGCTGCTTGTACAAGTTGCTGACACTCTTGCCAGCAGAAGAAATTGGTCAGGGCTAGATGAAGCAGAGAGGATGCACTGTCACTACCCGATCCGTCCCAGAAGCATGATCCGTTCTGCGCATGAGCCGTCAGCTCATTTACGCGTGCGCATCCATATATAAATCCGGGTCATCCTTGATTTTTATCTTGTTTAAAAATACCTAAATGATGTTTTCCCTCCCCAAAAATAGTAAACATACAAAAATATAAAGTGTTTAACGTTGATGTATTTCCTGACAAAAAAAATATGCCCTAAAATCCTTTGTTTTATCCCTCTTCTCTTCCGATCTGAACTGGAAACAGGATTGTACTCTACTTTCAGTTGCCAACTTTTTTTGGCTTTGGATTTAAACATAAATCTAGTATTTTTTAGTTTATGTTTTTGTTTTAACCTTATGCTATATAGTGCGTAGTCTAACCCCCAGATTCCACATACTCCGTCAGCGCTCCGCTCCATTCCGCACGTCGTGCGGAGCGCTTGTCTTTCATGTAAATCAATGAGAGCTGTTCCACATTCATCGCTACTCCTCCGCACGTCTCTGTCCAAGGTACGTCTTCTCCGTCCTTCACCGACAAAATACGGAGCCGAGCTATATTTTGCTCCGGTCCGGCCAGGTCAAGATCAGCAATTACAATCACACCAAACGGTTTGTCAAATAAAAATATAGTAGTAGTAGATCGGTAACTAGAAATTATAGAATAAATCCAAAAAAACTAACGCTGTTTATTTAAATGATTGGATGCAAATTATTGATTATTCACCGACCAGGAAGCAGATTTCTCATCTCCATCAAAATATTTCTTTTATACGAAGGGACTTAAAGTTTAATCAAATCCATTCAAAAGAAACCTTTAATTGCAGGAATGGGTAAGAGATGCTGAGTTTGGCAGTAGAGAGAAACATAGTTCATTAAAAAAAAGCAGTATTGAATGATCCTAGTTATCCCCGTTACAAAAAACAAAAAAAATATTTGGGCAGAAACTGAACATCTGCTGGATGATGGTGGGACTTTTTTTAATATTACATATTAAATGCCATCAACAAGTTCCATGTACACAAGTTATTAGTGTACATGAACATTGAAGGAGCTGTAAGCACAGTTTCATGACTCTTGTATGAATGTAAACACACACACAAATATATATATATTTAGCTTTTTCTCCGCCTCGAGCTTCCTTTCCGAACACACGGCTTTATGATCAGTTCCACGCAAATTAATCGCAATATATCTGACGAAATTGTTTTTATAAACATTTTTTATTAAAGAATTACAAATGCCAAGATAAACATATTTAATTAATTTTAGTGCCACTTAAGGCCTTAATAAAAAAAAAAAAAGAATTGTGATTTTTAATGATCCGTGGTTCAATTCTGCATGGTTTGCTGCTTTGAATTTAATCATCTCGTGCATGCCCTCTACGATCTCCAAGGAACTCGTAGTGGATGGGGGCAGCAGCGGAGGCTGTAGGCTTTGCTTTCTGCAGGCAGTCTGGAGTGCAGCGGAGCTGAGCGCCGACGGAGTATGTGGGATTTCGGGGTGAAGAAAGAAAACACGAAAATGCAGATAAACATTGTTAAATCATATTTTGCTGGACTGTTCTGAGCATGTCTGTCAGGGAAGAAAATGTAAGAAGCATAAACAAAGTCAAAACATTTTTTACAGATGTGCATTAGTATTCTTTAGTGCAGTGGTCTCCAACCCTGGTCCTCAAGATCTACTGTCCTACTGATTTTAGATGGATCCCTGCTTCAACACAGCTGAATCAAATGAATGACTACAAAAGCAAACCAATCATTTGATTCAGCTGTGTTGAAGCAGGGATGCATCTAAAATCTGTAGGACAGTAGATCTTGAGGACCAGGGTTGGAGACCACTGCGTGAGTTAAGGATAGAAATGGGTAGTTTTAGTACCATAATTACATTATTTAGGAACACCCAGATGCATATATTTGCGGATGTGCAGAACGGATCGTGCTTCTGGGACAGATCAGGTAGTGACATGCGCCGATCTCATTAACCTGCTGTGTTTTCTGTTCTGACATAAGCTGGGTGGTAAATATGATTTAGAAACAGTAGTCATTAGATTAGATTAGCTTTATTGATCTCACAGCGGAGAAATTCACTGGTCACATATTGGCATAGTAATTAAAGAAGGTGCAAACAAGGAGGAAAAGGTGCATTAAGAATACACAATCAAGCACTGTATATACAGTATATCAAGATAAGAATAAGAATTAAGGTGCAAGTGTACATGTATCACACACAATGGAAAAAAAGTGTTATGTAAATATATATAGATAGATATGATGGATATTGATGTATGGATATATAGATATGTATGGATAGATATAGAGATGGATACATAGGTATGGATAGATGTAAATATGGATATAGAGAGATATAGGGTGTCTGTAGTGTTTGACCTTTTGAACAGAGCATTGCTTTGGACAGACAGACTGCACAGTTTTTACATGTAACCTCCTCCCCACACCCCGCGCTCTCTTTTGTCTGCGCAATTGAAGTAGTTCTTATCCGCACATGATGCACAAATTATTGCCTGTCTGCTCTCACTCGCATTAAAAACCATCACCTTGCAGAGTGTAAAATCCAGGATAATTTATCCGACTCACAGGCATCCGTGAACAACTACTTATATCAAGGAGACTTCAGGGAGACTTGGGATGTCTGTTTTAATTTGACAAACCGGATCTTTTCGACATTCTTTTTCCTCTGTGGTGTGATTGGAGTTACGGATCTTGACCTGGCCGGACCGGAGCAGAGCTAAAAATAGCTTGGCTCCGTATTCTGACAGTGAAGAACGAAGAAGACTTACGTGGTATGAGATGTGCGGAGGAGTAGCGGTTAATGTAGAACAGCTCTCAATTATTTCCTCTGCATGATATACGTGAGCGGGACATAGGCCATGCCCGGTTCAAAAATGTGCTCTGAACTAACCACAGCTGACTGCATCATCGTGCCTTGGACCTTATGGGTTGGGCAGGGTAAAGGCCAGTTTAATTGGAAACTGCCTTCCTAAAACACTTAATCTGGAACCATCAGAGCCCACAGAGTAGATATTTTTAAAATAAAATAGGTGGCACTTTTTGCAGGAGAGGAAACAAACATTCTCATGTTTGTTTTTTTCCCTTTTTTTACATGTTGTATGTATGTGTTGATTTGATATTCTAAAATCTGTTCTAATAAATATTTTATGAATTTACATTTGGTTTGATTGTTTAAACTATCACTTTTATCTTTCATATGTCAGTTCTTTTAAATAGTGGAAGTGAATGAAAATATTTATATTTTTACAGTATTATCATTTATTCATGTAAAGATGAAACATTTTGATAGAATGATAGATTCAGGAGCCACAAATCACTAACATTGTCTTTAATTAATTATCCCAAAAATGTTTAAGTGAACTGTAACAACGGTCTTGGTTGTGCTTGTGGTTATGCTGTGATTAACCAGGAGCAGGAGTCAGAAAAAGATTCCAGGCAGCTACTTTCTGCAAACAGGAGGGAGATAAACATCATAACATATAAATGTTTTAAACACAATCATGTTAACAAGCAAGGAAAATTATTAAGTTATATAGAAACTAGCCTCTTGAAGTTTTGTGGGTGGCTCTTAAAAGATCCGTTGTACGTCACTCCTGTGGAGGACATGACTACTCAGTCGGCTGCCATGGAACTGCTCCCTCCTCACAGAAGTAGGCCATGAATGGCCTCTCTTGCTGCATAGTTTGCTCCCATGCGCCCCACATCTGGAAGAGGATCTTCCGTTGTTCCGGCTCCACTCAGTGCAGGTACCTGCCATTTGCCCTAATGAAATTGTGAAAAGAACACAAGTGGCCTTCACACATTTCTCCACAACCTCTGGGTAGATCTCCAGCTGACGGCAAAACACCCTCCACTGGCCAGACCAAATCCCGAACGCATCTTCCACCACCAGACGAGCCCGTGACAGACGATAATTGAACATGCGCTGCTCTTTGGTGAGGCCACCGCGTCCAGAAAAGGGCCGCATCTAACTTCGCCGCAGTGGGAACACCTCATCTGCCACAATCACATGGGGCTGGGGTCCTCGGTGGTCAGCTCTGGGGAGGTGCTGGTCAGGTGGAAAATTCAGTGTGCCCTTACGCAGAGCCTGGCCAAACGTGGAATGGCCAAGATCCCACCATCGCTTGTTCTCCCATAACCCCCAACATCTATCACCCGGAACCTGTAATGGGCATCAACAAGGGCTAGAAGGACCAATGAGTAGTCTCCCTTGTAGTTAAAAAAAGAGATAACCTGAGTTGGGGGGTGCTTTTAGCTTCACATGTTTTCCATCCAGAGCACCACAGCAGAGAGGGAAGTTCCACCGCCTCCAAAAATCCTCAGCAATGGACCTCCACTCATCTTCTCCAGGCACAGCCATAAACTCTCCCACAAGGCAGTTCCAGATGGCTGTAACAACATCTAAGACAATGATGGAGACAGTGGAAATACCCACCTGGAAGCTGCTGGCAATTGACCTGTATGAGTCACTGGTTGCACGAAACCTGAATTAAATAAACAGAAAAAAAAACACAGTATATATAACTCATTAATTTTAAGAAAATGCTGATACGCACTGATACGCACACACACATATTATATATATATATATATATGAGCTACAAATTTTTTAAAATACCTTGAGCATGTTATACTTTAACTAAAATATTGTTATCACAGCAATGAAATAATTTTTTATAGCACCGATAAAATAATAACGAGCCTTCTTTAATAATGCTCACTAACCTGAGACAGATGGACAGGCGCTCTTCAGCTGAAATTGACCGACTGTAGTTTGTGTCCTGGTAGGTGATGCGGGCACCAATACGGGACAGCAGGTCATCAAACTGGGCTGGGGTGAGACGATGGTAGCGCTGGAAGCGACCCTCGTCGGCTCGGAGTTCCTGGAGTAGATGTTGAAACTCTCGACAAACTGAACTCCTCTGAATTATTTGGTGAATACAGATATGGCGACGACACGCCCGACAACGGTGTTCTCTAGCTTTATTTATTAAAATAAGCCAGGCGACTAAATTTCATCCACCATTGATCCAGGTAAAGACAGGATAGTGTAGCTCCGCCCAACGCGCGTCAGACCCACTTTTCGACCGCGCAGCCAGAGCAGCAAAGCTGCTTCAGCCGCGCGTCACTGGTACAAGCAGCAAAAAGGAAGCAGCAGACGTGATTTTGCTGCGCCTGCTGCGTCCGGTGTGAATGTAGCATAAGTTCTCAGGCTCTCCTTGGACCGTTCAACGTAGACCAGATCATCCGAGGGCCCCAAAATCTTTTGGCGAAACCTCTGACCCGCAGTTGGATTTTCAAGCTTAAACCCGATTAGCCTGACTGTGCTGGGAAACATGTTCTTTTTAACAATGTGTTTGATATTGCCAAATGGCACATTTACCATACCGTCCTCCACGAAAATGTGGAGAACATCCACAGGACAGTCCTGTGGGTTGCAGACTGCCTGAGCGAGCAGGGATCTATTGTGGTCGCTCAAACGACTTTGCCTGACTCTGATCCTCTTCAGCAGCTCGGCAAAGAACCGATCGTCTTTTGTCGCATAATCTCTGTTAGTTCAACCATTTAAAAGTTGCCCTTCCAGAGATCCAGTTCACCCTCCTCGCACACACACAGCAGTTTAGCCTTACCTGGTGGTGGAAGTTGATAAGTCTCCAACGAGCAAAGAAATCCTGCCAAAAGGCTTCCTGTTTCCCCTGCTGAAATCTTCAATGGATGGGTGTCAGCAAACAAATGTTTGGACGTTTTCATCAATTATCAGTATCTCGACGGACGACAAAACTGCTCTCATATCATCGAGGGAGTTTCCCAGACCCTGATACGGTGGTTTCAGCGATCAGAGAAGCTTCAAGATTGAGTGCAGTGTTTTCCTGGAAATATTGAACGCCACAGTGCCTGTAAGAGTAACACTGCAGGCAGGGACATGTCCCCTTTGTCTCGGAATTGGGGAAGTTGTCTAAGGATCTTTGTGGCCTCCTCGTGTATGCATTTGATGACATGACTTTTTCTGCATCCAGCGCCTCCACTCAGGAAGTAGAAGAACTGCTGAGGACTTTGGCCCCAAAGCAGTCTGTAGCACCAGTCCTGAACAGCGTAAAAGATGGATGCCTGCATTTCATTAAGACTTCTATACATCTTGATAACCACATCTAGGCTCAGTCTCTGTACCTCTAGCTGGAACGGTGGCAGCGTCAACAAGCGGATATTCAGGGACTTTTCTTCCCCTGAATATCCTCAGGGGCCAGAGGTTCTCTCTCTGCAGCACAATCCAACGCATCTGCCTCCACCCCAGAGCATAACCGTTCCAGGCATTAATTATGGGACCCTCCTTTCTGATTCTTTCCATGATCCTCTCAATTTCTTTTCCCTTTCCCTCGTCCCTATGGTAATTTAAGAATGCTTTTATCGTTCACACACATAACCTTTATAAAAGCTTTCGTAGGTCAGAAAGTCTTTTTTAAGGTCATTGACTGACCTGTGAGGATAGTAAAGTTTAAGGAGTCGACCATAATACTTTTAAGGTTGTTTCTTCTCAGAAAAGCGAGTGAATTTAATAACAGCAGGTTTGCCCACTGTTCTTTTCTGAATGAAGCCTTGTTCGTTTAAGAGACGGATGGTGTTTTTACTGAGTGTGAAGACCGTAAAGGACACTGTAATCTGACAAACTCAGCCATGTCCGCAGTCTCATCAACTACTTGTCTGGAAGACCCGACATCCACACCTTCTCACTATTGCCATCCAACCTGCTCATTGGTAGCCTCATCGTCAGTCTGAATAAAAATTACACTTCGCAAGCATTTCTTGAGAGGCAGGCTGCAGGTCCGAGCTACAGACTCCTGTGCTTCATGTATGCCTGCATAATTAGTATCATTTCGTCGCTTTCATTAACGTTAGCCATCTTAACCTCTTTAATTACCCCATCTAAGAACTGCAGCAACTGGGTAACCTACCCCGCCAGATGGATTTGCTCGGCATATCCATCTGGAAACCTTTCGCTGAAGTAATTT
>NW_015152410.1:13790-15721 GCF_000732505.1 Cyprinodon variegatus
ATATATATATATATATATATATATATACACACATACACACACAATTTCGACTGCAATAGGAGTTAGACCAAGGTCTCTATTGTGGCCCCCCATTCGTGTCTTCTTTCCTGGCAGAGAAGCTCCAGCAGCAAAGCCAGAGACTGCTCAGCCGAAAATCTGGTCGTGTGTCATGATTATTGAAGAATATTTGGAGAACAGGAACATTAAGATTGATGCGGCAGTACATTGGCCTTCTCTGGATAGAGAGATGAAAGCCATTTCATTTTAGCTGATAATTCTAGTGAATGTTAACCCCTTAACGCCCAGTGTTCCTAATTTGTGACCAAACAATTCTAGTCTTTACTTATTTTACTTCATCTAGATCCACTATTAAGCTTTTTTTTCCCTTTTTTATATTTATTTTTCCTGTATTATTTTTTTGTTATATAAATGCAAATAAAATCAGGCAGTAAGTGGATAACAATTTAGACAAATAATGATTTATTTCTCAAAATTACAGTTTGGCTTCTCAACACATTAGTGATAGTGAAAGTAGTGATTTAAGTCAGTTATTTACAGGGTTTGTACACATTTAACTATTCAATTCATATTACTAAAGTTATAAACATAAGCTTATACCAAGTCTTAAAAATAAATCTAAAATTTAATATTTAATATTCGTCAATCTGCTGACAAGCGTTTGATTAATAACTGGTATATTATGATCATTAGCAGACCCCAGTGGGGGAAAATAATAGCAGGTAAATGTTACCTCTCCACTGCACTCTGCCAGTCTCAAAAAAATCTGATGCTGGTTTTGCTGCCGCTGAATCCGACTCTCCTCCTCCAACAGCAAGTAAATAAAATAAAATAAAAATGTCCATTTCGGTATTTCGGTTGATTCTTCTGTTAAATTTCTAATTTCTAAATTTTTAATGGCGCTGTTTTTCCCAGGCTTTGTGTAGACGTGATGACGTCGTGTCATAACCAGGAAGTGCTCCAAAGGCTAGACCGTCCCATTTAACAATGGCTGAGGATCCTCCGGAGGCTAGGTAGGCTGGGTCCTCCGAAGTATTGAGACGCAGCTCTGGTTTACTTAATTGGAAGATGGCTATCAAGCCTATACAGCTTGGAGTACGACATGTATGAAAAGGATGATGTGGTTAAAATACTCATTTGACTAATAATTCTGCACACAGTGTAGGTGCGTTTCACATTTTAATCACTTACCCCCTGCTTTAATGACTTACTGCTACGGTGTTTCTCATCAGATCGAATACCTGAATATTATATTTAGTTCTCGCAGTGACATTGAACAGACTGCATATTTTTTTAATATGCTAAAGAAGAGTGAAACACATTCTTTGTTTTTATTAAATCAATATATCAACACACTATTCAGAACAACACAAAGAAATTATGTAAAGACAAGAGAATAACAGTGAAAGGTGTCACAATGTCACATGGGGGCTGGATTTGACACCATAAACTCAATGCAGTCTGATTTTTTTATTTTTTTTCCTGTACACTTGGAACAGTTCCAATTTCACGTAACATTACTGCTATAGCTGTATGCCAGTAATTTGTTTCACAAGTAGATATGGGCTTGTGAATGATGCTGTTATTTGGGTGGGATTTTCTGTTGTAAACACTTTTTTTGTTGATATAAGTAATTTGCCACACTGTTCTAATCTGAAAAAAGCCGTAATTCATTTGTTAGATATGTCTGGTTGAGTTTTGCGAACAGTTTTTTTGCTTTAGGGATATTTTCCCTCAGGCATCAACACAGCCAACTACGCTCCATTAACATCTGGAGTGCGCATAGATTCTAACCAATTAATCTATCACATTGGACTGTGTCAGATGCAAACACACCGCGCTAACATGGTACTAGTTCATCAGAAGATTCTGACATGGTTCTGAGATAACAGAGCGCATTGGCAGACCGCGTT
>NW_015152410.1:16525-17231 GCF_000732505.1 Cyprinodon variegatus
AGTAGACAGGCCACCCCCTTCCTGCATTTAAAAGCCTTTATTCTCCAACAAACAGAAAATATCCCATCTACAAAACTAATGCTATGAGGAACAAGCTAATTGCATCTCTCCAGCAATTAGCCTGTGCCTCGAAATATGTCAATACAAAAACAAAAAACAAACTTTTACCTCGAAAGAAATGAAGTCCTTTAATGGATAATCCACTGTTTTAGATAAAAATGCAAATGTCCTTAGTGAACTCTGCTTTTTGGTCTAAAAAGTGAAAGTTTTAATAAAGCAAGAAGCTCAATCATAGCCTCTACAATTCAGACAACGAAACACAGCTGAAACAGCTGATATGCTCTAACCTATGGACCAATAGCTTTGAATTCCAAACAGGTCACCAATCATACTGCAGATAACACTTTCGCCAATATCAGTTTGAAAATAAACCAATCACTGCTTCCAATGTAAAAATGTTATGCTGTAGGCGTCTGCGACTCGCATCTACAGGGCCACATAAGGCTATTTAACTCTTCACAGTGGCTCTAAATAGTCGCTAAAATGTATATAAAGAGCTAAATAAAGTACCATAATAAATACCTGTTAGGATTCCAGTTTGTGTGGGTTGTTTTTTTTGTTTTGTTTTTTCTCTCCACCACCAGATGGTGCCCTGTCCTCGTTGGGTCATTACCAGAGGAGTGTTTGAGCAGCGGGCTGTCACTAC
>NW_015152410.1:20515-22756 GCF_000732505.1 Cyprinodon variegatus
TTTTTGGTATGTCTATATAAATTACATAAAAATTTCTTTAAAGAAGTTCCAGTAGAAATCCATTGCTTTTCATAACCAAATGTGTAGCTTGAACTGTCCTTATAAGCTGCTGAAAAGCAGGTTTACTTGTTTGAGATTAAGACTCTTTACTGTATTTTAAAAATGTTTATTTTGTTTGATCATTACAGCCTTTCCTGTTATCACTCCAGACAGGCTTCAATTTTTTGAGTATGAGTCTGTCTGTGTTAATTGTGGTGGAGACAAAGACATGGATGCATGGAGAGTTATGAGAAAACTTAAAAGTATTTCAACAAATGAGTCTGAAGACTGCAGCATCACAGCTCCATCGTGCACATTCGATCTAATATCTGAAATACACAGTGGAGAATACTGGTGTGAAAATGATTGGGGAATAAAAGGCCATTCTCTCAAGATTGCTGTTACAGGTTTGAGTATGGAATTATTTCTTTAAGTTTTTTAATTAGATAAAATAATATTTTAGATTTTGTTTTTGCAATACACATTATTGCAATATGCTATGTTTTTTTACATAGAAAATTAGAGAAAAATCACATTTAAACATATTTTTACTTTAACAATAAATTAATAACTTATGAGAAGATGAAAAAAAAAATCTCTGGAGAAGTGGTTGCCTGACAGTGCATGGCATTTACCTTGATCTTTTTTTTTTGCATCAATAATTAAGTGTTTAGAAGGGCTGTGAGAATTATAAAATTAAACATGTTGATTGTTTAAGCCAAGGTCTAAATCTGTCATAAACAGGAGTATAACACGTTTAATCTGTTCTCCATTCCCACAGCTGGTCCAGTGATCCTAAATATTCCTGCTCAACCAGTGAAGGAAGGATCTGAAATAACACTCTATTGTATTACTAAGAACAGAAAGAGGACACACATTAGTGATTTTTACAAAAATGGCAAACACCTTGAAACCTTCTATAAAAGTGGTATGTCCATTTCCAATGTCTCCAAGGCTGATGAAGGACTCTACAAGTGCAGCATTTCCAGTGCAGGAGAATCTCCAGAAAGCTGGCTGGCTGTTGTCAAACCAATAGAAGAAGGTATGTTTGATACAAAACTGATGGGATATTATTTGGCTAAAATAAAAGCCTTCATAAGATTCCTAAACATTGCTTGATCTTTTGGATACGATTGCCCAAGAATATTTGTAGATGTATGGCCTTATGGAACACAAAGGATCTTCAGCTAGAGCTTTATAAGCTTCAGAAAATACACTTGATGTCACCTTAAGACCTTCATAGTGTGCAAGGTGAAATAGATTAATCTTTGTTTAAAAAACATCTCCAAAAGGTCCAGCAGAGTTTTCTGTCCTGTGTTATTTGAAAAGAAGAAACTTTAGTTTATTTAGCAATAAGAGATTGCTGGGCTTAACTCACGCAATATTTACTGATCCTTAAGGGAAAATGAACTGGCCGGAGCACGGCCAGCAACGTGTAAAATAGTAAAACTAGCTATAAATGTTAAAGAAACAAGATATTATATGCTAAATTAAGCAAGTATGTAAAATAAATGCATGCAAGTAGGAGTCTACTACATTACAACAGTTGTAAAAAAAGAAAAAAAAGGGGGGGGGGGGGGCATTTTGGCTTTCTGGAGGAACACTATGGTGACTGAAGTAAGGGCAAGTTACTACAGTAAATTTATTGTATTATTAAATAACCAGATGTATTTTGTATTTTTTTTTCAACTGTTGCTGGTTAAAGAAACAAAACTTAACTGAATTTAAATTTATTCAGTTGAACTACATGTTAGGGAGGGCATCTAAAATTGGCACAGCCACAATTAATTGAACTTGAGAACTGCCCTAAATCATGTTTTATATCTTCTGAGGGATTTTAGAGTTTAATTTATATGCTAACATTTAGCTGTTTAACATACAGCTGTTATGAAGCCTAGTCATAGATTTAACCAAGACTCATGTTCCCCAAATTCGCCTTTTCATACACTTTTGCTCCAGCAGCACAATTCCTCACCATTGCCTCAGCCAACCCAGTCTCATGGGAAAATGTACCCCCACTACGTTGGTCCACACTGCAAAACGTAGTGGAGGTACATTAATGGCCATTTTTTTGTGGTACTGTTACGTTTCTTCTGCCTATACGCTTTCTATTGTTTTACGTCCTAGTCACGTGATTTTCAAGATTCCAGCTGGGAGAAGAAAAAAAATAAACATTTGGCCGGCATTCGCTCATTTTTTGTG
>NW_015152410.1:27013-37857 GCF_000732505.1 Cyprinodon variegatus
CACAAAAAATGAGCGAATGCCGGCCAAATGTTTATTTTTTTTCTTCTCCCAGCTGGAATCTTGAAAATCACGTGACTAGGACGTAAAACAATAGAAAGCGTATAGGCAGAAGAAACGTAACAGTACCACAAAAAAATGGCCATTAATGTACCTCCACTACGTTTTGCAGTGTGGACCAACGTAGTGGGGGTACATTTTCCCATGAGACTGGGTTGCCTCAGCAAGTCATTGTTCAAGATTGTATTTAAATCTCCAGCAGCACGTTCTCACATTCCAGTTGAACTGCAATCCTCTGCCGCATAACCACCTTTCCACCGGCCTCCTTATGGCCTAACTCATTCTCCAGCATTCGTTTCATCACCAGTGTCAGACTCTGAGAAGGTGGGGAGACATCTCTAGAATAAATAGATCAACTACATTTAGCATTAAAATCTACTGCAGGGGTCAGAGCGCCAAATACTTACTGTATAATTTTATTTGATTTTCAATAAAACCTTTTTTTCAATGTGACTCTTCAGACTCAAATGTGTTTTGGACAAAATATTTACCAAAATCTGAGAGCGCTAAGATAGTTTGATTTAAAATAGCTAATTTGAAATTATTTGCAGTTGCTGAACTATGTACTTTTTTTCAGGTTCTTTTGTGATTGAGGAGACTCAGTATCTGACCCCTGTAATGAACTTACTTTTGCGCACCTTGGTTTTCCTCTTCCTTGTGATTGGGCTGATCTTTCTCATGAGATGGAAAGGTACCGCTAAACCACCTGACTATTTATTCATGGCTTTTGTTCAGTGGAAAATACATTAATAGATCTGTTTATTTTCTATAAGAAAAAAAGGATTGAAAACACACATTTATGTAGATAAAATGAACTCCACCTATTCTGATAATAATCCTATATTGTCAACAAACCAAGTGAAAGAAAATGTCAGTTTTTTGTGTGTCGTCTTTGCAAATGTCTAAACATTGTTTAGAGTTTTATTTCTTGTTTCTTCAAAGTGTTAGGTGGAAAAACTGCTAACCAACCAGACCAAGACACGTATGCTTCGGCTGAGAACAAGATGNAACCTACTATGAAAGTGTTATGATACTCTCCAACATTTCCAAGGCTGATGAAGGACTCTACAAGTGCAGCATTTCCAGTACTGGAGAATCTCCTGAAAGCTTGCTGCCTGTCGTTAAACCAAGAGAAGAAGGAGGTATTTTTGATACAAAACTGATGGTATATTATTTGGCTAAAATAAAAGCCTACAGAAAAGATTTCTAAACATTGCTGGAGCTTTTGGATGAAATTGGATGAATTTGGGCTTAGAATTTAGATTTTTTTTTTTTATTGTAATATTTGTAGATGTATGGCCTTATAGAACATTGATTGATATCCGTGCATCAGCTAGAGTCACTGCTTTAGAAAATAGTCTATCAGCTATGTCTCATCCAAGGCTTTACCAAGTTACAATGAATAATTCACTGACAGTTGCTTTATATTGTTGTGGTAGTAAGATGCATGATTGTCCAAATATATTAGAATTAAGTGTTCAGTTTTATGTCAAAATAAAGTTAGATTGTAAATGTAAATGTTACCATTAGTTTTGTTGAGAAAGAAGAAAAATAAAAAAATGGCTTGGAATTAAGTTAGAGTGTTAAAGAAAGAAGCGATGTAGTTAAGCTACTTTTGTCATCTGGTTGTAGCTTAGCTACAGTGAGTATAGAAAAATGCCCCAGCCGGAACTATTGGGGCATTAGCAGTGTGCTAGAGATAGAGTTGAAGATCTAATAGTTTGCAGTCTAAGTTGTTGCTGAGGACAAGAACTTTTTATTTGTTTAAATAAAGCCATAAGAAGGGAGGTTTTCTCCACCAAACTTAGTGAAAATAACAGGGCACCGGGCTCACCGTTTTCACATAGGAGCCCTACCGGAGTCTGCCCTGCAATATCAAGTGATTACAGAATAAGGACGATTTTACATTCATACTGATTTTGGCACAGTTTCTGTCTTAGTTAAATAAAACGCTGGAGTCGTTTTTTGCACATCTCTGGGAATGCTGCTATTTTTCGAAAAACCATTACTGTAAAATTGTACACAGCTGTTATTGATTTTTTTATTGTCCAGATACAGAGTATTTATATTTGGAAACACTGTACAGTACAACACTTTGCTTTTATACAGTCTTCTAAGGTCCGAATTTTGTGACCACTTCTATAACCTTTGCTGCTGTAACACCACAATTTCCCCAAAGTGGGACAATAAAGTGGTTTTCTATTTTATGAACCAGATCCACTTCCTCGCCACCTAATTTGAAGGTAACTTAGTGTATTGAACTGGTTCTGGAGACATAATACGGAAAATAATAAAAAGAAGGGAGATCCACAAAGTTTAAACTGGAAGTCTGTCCAGAGTTTATGAGCAGAAATCCAGAAGCCGCTGGGTGAGCCGTTAGGAGCAGGGTTATCCTGGAGGCAGAAACATAGTTGGGATCAGGCAGGTAGACAGAATAGACCATAGGCTAGCTCTCAGAATGTGGCAAGAAAGTGAGTTCCGTTTCAGCATCTTGGGTAATACTTTTGTATTATGGTTTTTATGAAGTAAAATAGTTCAACTTCTTTGAAAAAAAAAGAAAAGTTCCACAAGCAGGCATCCTGCAGTTAGTGAGTAATTGTCTTTTGAAGCTGGGTAATACATGAAAAAATTGACATTTTAGCCTCTAATAGCATCTTTGACTCCAATTATCTCTAAAAGTAATAAAGCCACATACTTGGAACTTGGTAGATCTGTGGAGGGTCCTATAAATATTCAATCCCTAAAATATCGGCCGGATTGGAGCAGTGGTTCAAACTTATTTGGAAAATTCCTGAAATTTTTGGCCTCAAATAATAGCATCTTTAACTTCAATTATCACAATCTATAAAAACATTCCCACATATGTCCAGTATGAAAGATTAAGAGGATATGAGCAATTGTTCTGAAGAAATCTTTATTTCAAAATCTAAAGCAGCATTGTTTCCAACACAGTGCTATTTAAACAAGTACACAGCGGGATCTAATTTTTCATATTGATAACATATCAGGTTTAGATTATGAACAAAATTAAAAACAAATATGTTGCATATACTCTATATATAGATTTCTGGTAGAATTGCCGAAGAACCATGTATGTCATCTTTTGAACGCAATCTCTTTAGAGAAGGACCAGCACTATCTGGAAATGAAACAGTAATACCTGGTAAAGATTTAATTGAAGATAGAATAATGAATAGCTTTCAGCCATCCTTCTCAAAGGTTAAATCATTCACTAACTGAAGCTGTACTATAGAAGAAAAAAAACTGTTTGCCATTATGATCCATGCACTTTTTCATTACAAATTCAGGCAAAAAAAAAAGGCAAAACAACAGCATTCACTGTAGTGTAGCCTTGTTGGATACCCTACACTTTTTCACTTTATATATTTGTGTTTATAATGATCATTATCAGCATGATCAGGACAATCTTTGTGTGGCAGGCTAAGATTTTGACAATGATTCAAGAAATCCCACTACATATACATACATGTCTTGCCTACCGCCTTTTAGGCCAATCGAAATATACACATGCACTAGGTACGTAAGTAGGTACGTACATAATCTGGTCCATGATCATGATGGCACAAAAAAATGCATAATTAATGACCTATGTTCAGTTTTATGGAGGCTACACAAGATCTCAACAATAATGTGAATGCACTCACCGTTACCAGCTGATTGTTGTGTTTGTTGCTGTCTTTTTCTGGCGTAGAACATTTGCTGTTTGTCTGTTAATCGTTTTTAACAGGAGGGACGATAGTAGAGCAGTGTTTCCAGTTCATTGTACTCCCTATCCA
Organism: Cyprinodon variegatus; assembly: GCF_000732505.1. NCBI lineage: Eukaryota > Metazoa > Chordata > Actinopteri > Cyprinodontiformes > Cyprinodontidae > Cyprinodon > Cyprinodon variegatus. The sequence goes on from NW_015152410.1 coordinate 30,868, forward strand.
CCGTGTGAGCGATCGACAACACGGCATTGCACTCTCTCCCTTTCAGCGATATCCACTCTTTTGCGATTTTTCTGAAGGTGTCCCATCTAGCCCTAGTTATAACACATGTATTTTCGATACAATTATCTAATATGTGCATGCAGCAAGCAGGATTTTCATCTTTATCATGCGATCCACGGCGCCGCTTACTGGTCACAACCATATTTGTTTACATGCCGGCCTGCTCACTACTGTCGTGGCGTAGTAATCGCGATGCTCTGATTGGTCAGAACTATATCTGAGATGCTAACAGTCACATCATTTGCATATGGCGGAAGGAAAATTAGCTCCCACTTCACGCTCAAATTGTTTAAATAATGCAGGATTTCTGCATGTGGAAACTTAATGTAAGCTTGCTATTGTGATACATTTTCAGACTATATAAATTTTATTACCCAGAATACTGGAACGGGATGACATGATATAAAAGCTAGCATATGGCCTAGAATAAAAGCTTTTACTATTAGATTTTTACTCAACAAGAGATTAAAGAAAAAAAAATCTGGCAGAGTATGTCTGCCAAAGAGCTGTATTCAAAGGCATAAAAAAATAGGTTCATGAAATGAGCCAATTGCAAGTGTGCAAGAGGAGCTAATAAATTTGATTACAGAAAAGCAGGGAAACATAATCATGACAACAAAGAACCTATAGTCCAAATAGACCTATGTATGTATGTATGTATGTGCTCTTCTCTGTGTTTTTTTTGCTGTTTGTTTTGTTTTTAGTCACAATTGCACTCAATGAGTTTTATGTAAAATTTTTCCTTGTGTCTCTGCAGTGTTGCATTCAACCCAACATCCTTTGCATTACACTATTCAGATACCTGGTGAGTTAGGAACATTTATTGAAATTATAAATTTTTCTAATGTTTTTGGTATGTCTATATAAATTACATAAAAATTTNAAGCACTGGCTTTCAATTCCAGCTGTAGTAAGTAGTAAATGTTCTTTTTTTTTCTTTTAACAGGGCAGAAAGTTCATTCAGCTCCCGTCGGACAATATTCATCTAACCGAGAACCAATGTGTTGTGAAGAGTGTTAATATTGATCTTTTCTTAATGGAGATTAAGCTCATGAAATTGGTAAAGTTACCTACATACTTTAGTGGACTGTGCACACTTCGAGCTGCGCCTGATAGTGGGTAAAAACACATCCAGATTCACAGATTCTTTTTTTTTTTTTTTTTTTTTTTTTTACAGTGTCATGTCTGGCAATGTGACAATAAGAATAATTGTCTTGATGCCAAAAAGAGCCCAACAGATTTTACTTTCACAACTGGAGCAGTAGGGCTATGGCCATAGTCTTCCCCTTGTTTTATGCATATAAATTGCTTTATTATAAATATGTAGGGAGTTTTACAGATTATATGGACACTGCAATGTAGGTAGAACAGGAAAGGCAAAAGTGAAAAAAGGAGAGAAGATGAAAGAAAGATAAAAGGGAGATAACGATAAAAACATTTTCCGTCTGCTTCATCACCTGCAAAGAGATGTAAAAAGAACAGCACAACCAACAGATATGGTACGAGGCATGCAATAAACTAACACCTATATACTATCACTGAAGTATATGTAGTATTATTTAGTCTGACATGCACTCTGTGTTATGTGAAGATAAGAATTTGGGCTTTCTATATGGACGTCAATCTCTAAGTACATGGAACCAAGCACCTGTAGTTGTTTATGAAAGTGCACTTGTGCGTGTAAAGTTTATCCAAAGAAAAAATACTCAATAGTGGTTGTGAAGAGCTGAAGAGTCCAGCGCTGGGAGACCCAAAACCCAGACTCCCAAAGGGACCCCTAGAGTGAAAAGGCCAAGGAGGGGCCAACCAAAGAAATCCGACCCCCACCTAGGAGGAGGAGAGACGGCCCCGAGGAAGTCCCTCAGCCACCGTAATGCCGAAGCCTCCAGGAGCTGCGGGGACGAGTCCGGCAGCCAGCCACAGCCATACTGACCTTCATTTAAGCAGATTGAGTTTATGGAGCATCACATTTGTGGGGTCTATTAAACACTCAAAATGTCCACAAAAAGAACTTTCATATGAAACTCGACAGTCTATTCTTGTTCTTAAAAATGAAGGCTATGCCATGCGAGTATATATATATATATATGTGTGTGTGCTTGTATACACGTGTGTATACACATAGGCCTACTTGTATTTCCCGAAACGTGAGGACTTTTTTTGCGTGTGACCAGGTGGTTACACGTGAGGACCCAACTTTCTAAATGAGCTAAAGGTTTGGTTTTAGGTTTGGATTTTTTTAGGGACATTGGAACATGAAATATTTTAACATAAAAATTAATCAAATTTAGAAAACAAAAATCTGTCAGGTTTTTGGCACCATGTCGGGACGTGTCCATCACCAACTACCACCAGGTGGCACTGTGTAATTTTTGGGAACACAGTTTGTCAAATATGAGCAATACTAGTACTTTTAAGTCAATAAACTGTGTTATATCAGATTTGTTTTTGTTTAAAGTTATTTTTAAGTACCTGGTAACATGATTAATACCAACCATCAATACTGGACTCCATTTTCTGGTTGTATGTGAACAATTTTATTGCACAATTTTCAGTTTGTTATGTATATTTAACATATACATAAATTAAATGTTTTCATTGATATGTATCCATGAACATACAGTATCCAAAACTTGACTGCCATTTGTTTAGTTCAATAAAATTAAGGAAATATTGGAAACGTGGATGCATGGAGAGTTATGAGAAAACTTAACAAAATTATTCCCACAAATGAGTCTGAAGACTGCAGCATCCCAGCTCCATCCTGCAAATTCGATCTTATATCTGAATCTCACAGTAGAGAATACTGGTGTGAAAATGATTGGGGAATAAAAAGCCATTCTCTCAAGATTGCTGTTACAGGTTTGAGTATGGAATGATTTCTTTAAGTTTTTAAATAATAAAAGATTATATTTTAGATTTTGTTTTTACAATATGCATATAATATTGCAATATGCTATGATTTATATATATTTATATATTTGAACATCTTTTTACTTTAATGATAAATTAAGAACTTACTTAGAAAATGAAAATAAAAGAAGAGTAGTTGTCTGACAGTGCACTGCATTTACAAAAATTTTTCATCAATAATTAATTTTTTAGAAGGGCTGAGACAGTTATAAAAATAAACATGTTAATTATTTCAGCCAAGGTCCAAATCTGTCATAAACAGGAGTACAGCACGTTTAATCTGTTCTCCATTCCCACAGCTGGTCCAGTGATCCTGAATATTCCTGCTCAACCAGTGAAGGAAGGATCTGAAATAGCACTTCATTGTATTACTAAGAACGGAAAGAGGACACACATTAGTGATTTTTACAAAAATGGCAAACACCTCGAAACCTTCTATAAAAGTGGTATGTCAATTTCCAAGGTCTCCAAGGCTGATGAAGGACTCTACAAGTGCAGCATTTCCAGTGCAGGAGAATCTCCTGAAAGCTGGCTGGCTGTCGTCAAACCAAGTGAAGAAGGTATGTTTGATACAAAACTGATGGGATATTATTTGGCTAAAATAAAAGCCTTCATGAGATTCCTAAACATTGCTTGATCTTTTGGATGAAATTTGCCTAAGAAATTTAAGTTTTCAATATTTTAATAATTGTAGATTTATGGCCTTATAGAACACAAAGGATCTTTAGCTAGAGCCCCCTTGAAGCCTTTTATATCATGCAAGGTGAAACAGAATAATCTTTGTGATTAAAAACTGTTCAACATTTCAATCTGGAAAAACTCAGACCAAGAGAAAAGACAATTAGGAGAAATTTATTGATAAAATGACTTTGTCTTTGTCGCACATACCTCGGCAGGAAACATAGCACTTACTTTTGATAGATATGCATGAACAGGAGCAAATATGGCCTTCCTCTTTCTCCAGCATTAGTTCCATCACCAGTGTCAGACTGAGATGGTGGGCAGACATCTCTGGCCTAAATAGATCAACTATATTTAGCACCAACATCTACTGCAGGGCTCAGAGTGCCAAATACTTACTGTATAATTTTGAATCAAAACTTGTGTAACATCTTCAGACTCAAATGTCTCAAAGATAGTTTGATTCAAAATGGCTAATTTGAAATTATTTGCAGTTGCTGAACTATGTACTTTTTTCAGGTTCTTTTGTGATTGAGGAGACTCAGTATCTGACCACTGTAATGAGCTTACTTTTGCGCACATTGGTTTTCCTTTTCCTTTTGATTGGGCTGATCTTTCTCATGACATGCAAAGGTACCGCTAAACCACTTTACTATTTCTTTATGGCTTGCACATATTCTCTGTCACTTGAAAAAACATTAATAGATTTATTTGCTTTCAATAAGATAAAAAGGATTGAAAACACACATTTATGTAGATTAAATTAACTCAACCTTTTTTGATAATCTATATTGTCAACAAACCAAGTAAAATAAAATATCATTTTTTGTGTGTTGTCTTTGCAATTGTCTAAACATTTTTAAAGAGATTCAATTTTTGTTTCTTCAAAGTGTTAGGTGGAAAAACTGCTAACCAACCAGACCAAGACACGTATGCTTCGGCTGAGAACAAGATGACAGGTACTTTTTTANACACTATTCAGATACCTGGTGAGTTAGGAACATTTATTGAAATTATAAATTTTTCTAATGTTTTTGGTATGTCTATATAAATTACATAAAAATTTCTTTAAAGAAGTTCCAGTAGAAATCCATTGCTTTCCATAACCAAATGTGTAATTGAGCTGTCCTTACAAGCTGCTGAAAAGCAGGTTTACTTGTTTGAGATGAAGACTATACTGTATCTTAACAATTTATATTTTTATGGTTTTATCATTACAGCCTTTCCTGTTATCACTCCAGACAGACTTCAGTTTTTTGAGCACGAGTCTGTCTTTGTTAATTGTGGTGGAGACAAAGACATGGTGGATGCATGGAGAGTTATGAGAAAACCTAAAATTATTCCCACAAATGTGTCCGAAGACTGCAGCATCCCAGCTCCATCCTGCAAATTTGATCTTATGTCTGAAATACACAGTGGAGAATACTGGTGTGAAAATGATTGGGGAATAAAAAGGCATTTGTTCAACATTGCTGTTACAGGTTTGAGTATGGAATTATTTCTTTAAGTTTTTAAATAATAAAAGATTATANATTTCTTTAAGTTTTTAAATAATAAAAGATTATATTTTAGATTTTGTTTTTACAATATGCATATAATATTGCAATATGCTATGATTTATATATATTTATATATTTGAACATCTTTTTACTTTAATGATAAATTAAGAACTTACTTAGAAAATGAAAATAAAAGAAGAGTAGTTGTCTGACAGTGCACTGCATTTACAAAAATTTTTCATCAATAATTAATTTTTTAGAAGGGCTGAGACAGTTATAAAAATAAACATGTTAATTATTTCAGCCAAGGTCCAAATCTGTCATAAACAGGAGTATAACACGTTTAAACTGTTCTCCATTCCCACAGCTGGTCCAGTGATCCTGAATATTCCTGCTCAACCAGTGAAGGAAGGATCTGAAATAACACTTCATTGTATTACTAAGAACAGAAAGAGGACACACATTAGCGATTTTTACAAAAATGGCAAACACCTTGAAACCTTCTATAAAAGTGGTATGTCAATTTCCAAGGTCTCCAAGGCTGATGAAGGACTCTACAAGTGCAGCATTTCCAGTGCAGGAGAATCTCCTGAAAGCTGGCTGGCTGTCGTCAAACCAAGTGAAGAAGGTATGTTTGATACAAAACTGATGGGATATTATTTGGCTAAAATAAAAGCCTTCATGAGATTCCTAAACATTGCTTGATCTTTTGGATGAAATTTGCCTAAGAAATTTAAGTTTTCAATATTTTAATAATTGTAGATTTATGGCCTTATAGAACACAAAGGATCTTTAGCTAGAGCCCCCTTGAAGCCTTTTATATCATGCAAGGTGAAACAGAATAATCTTTGTGATTAAAAACTGTTCAACATTTCAATCTGGAAAAACTCAGACCAAGAGAAAAGACAATTAGGAGAAATTTATTGATAAAATGACTTTGTCTTTGTCGCACATACCTCGGCAGGAAACATAGCACTTACTTTTGATAGATATGCATGAACAGGAGCAAATATGGCCTTCCTCTTTCTCCAGCATTAGTTCCATCACCAGTGTCAGACTGAGATGGTGGGCAGACATCTCTGGCCTAAATAGATCAACTATATTTAGCACCAACATCTACTGCAGGGCTCAGAGTGCCAAATACTTACTGTATAATTTTGAATCAAAACTTGTGTAACATCTTCAGACTCAAATGTCTCAAAGATAGTTTGATTCAAAATGGCTAATTTGAAATTATTTGCAGTTGCTGAACTATGTACTTTTTTCAGGTTCTTTTGTGATTGAGGAGACTCAGTATCTGACCACTGTAATGAGCTTACTTTTGCGCACATTGGTTTTCCTTTTCCTTTTGATTGGGCTGATCTTTCTCATGACATGCAAAGGTACCGCTAAACCACTTTACTATTTCTTTATGGCTTGCACATATTCTCTGTCACTTGAAAAAACATTAATAGATTTATTTGCTTTCAATAAGATAAAAAGGATTGAAAACACACATTTATGTAGATTAAATTAACTCAACCTTTTTTGATAATCTATATTGTCAACAAACCAAGTAAAATAAAATATCATTTTTTGTGTGTTGTCTTTGCAATTGTCTAAACATTTTTAAAGAGATTCAATTTTTGTTTCTTCAAAGTGTTAGGTGGAAAAACTGCTAACCAACCAGACCAAGACACGTATGCTTCGGCTGAGAACAAGATGACAGGTACTTTTTTATTGCATTGATGATAGTGGTGGCTTATTTAACTTGCCTCAACAGTGCTGTGATACACTTGCATTTATATAATTTTAGCAATGTGTTAAATGTAACACAACAGCTAACACATATTTTCAG
>NW_015152410.1:38707-40205 GCF_000732505.1 Cyprinodon variegatus
CAATGTGTTGTGAAGAGTGTTAATATTGATATTTTCTTAATGGAGATTAAGCTCATGAAATTGGTAAAGTTACAGAGTAAAGGCCCCTTTTTTATAGTGTCCTGTCTGGCAATGTGGCAGTAAGAATAATTGTTTTGATGCCAAAAAGAGCTCAACACATTTTACTTTTACAACTGGAGCAGTAGGGCTATGGCCATGGTCTTCAGCTTGTTTTATGCATATAAATTGCTTTATTATAATTATGTAAGGAGTTTTACAGATTACATGTATATGGAGACTGCAATGTAAGCAGAACAGGAAAGGCAAAACTGAAAAAAGGGAAAAAAGATGAAAGAAAGAGGAGATAAAAAGGAGATAATGATAAAACATTTTCAGTCTGCTTCATCACCTGCAAAGAGATGTAAAAAGAACAGCGCAACCAACAGACATGGTACAAGATATACAATAAAGTAACACCTAGATACTATCGCTGAAGAATATGTAGTGTTATTTAGTCTGACATGTACTCTGTTACCTGAAGATAAGAATATGGGCTTTCTATATGGAAGTGAATCTCTAAGTACCTGGAACCAAGCACCTGTAGTTGTTTGTGAGAGGCACTTGTGTGTGTTAAGTTTATCCAAAGAAAAAATAATCAATAGTGGTTGTGAAGAGCCGAGAGCACTGAGTCCAGCGACGGGAGACCCAAAGCCCCAGACTCCCGGAGGGGCCAACCCAAGAAATCCGACCCCCACCTAGGAGGAGGAGAGACAGCCCAGAGGAAGTCCCTCAGCCACCGTAATGCCGAAGCCTCCAGGAGCCATGGGGACGAGACCGTGGCCTCTGCCGACAGCCAGCCACCTGGAAGTGAATCCAGCCATGGGCCCCAGGGATCCGAGACCCCAGGGGCACCCCATCCCCCGGAGAAGCCGCCAGGAACACACCCTGCCCCCCCCACCTGGACCACGCCCAGCAAAAGCCCCCCCAGCATCGGGGCCCACATGGCCTTCACAGATACTCAACCAGAGCCCCCCTATCCCCTCTAAATAATTCACCCAGCCACTTCCTCCCCTATATTGCTACACACCCCTCCCTCCATCCTCCTTTGGGGAGAGCAAAAGTTACAGCGCCGGCAGGCCACCCAGGCCCCGCAGCAGCCCCCTGTCAAGACCATGGACCAGGCCCCAGACTCCGGGTGGCAGCCGTATTGGATTCACTTGGATTGAATATTAGCTCTAAGACGGATACTAATCCAATACACGTGTTTCTTTAAATACTTTAATAATTCTTCTCAAGATTACCCAAAAACAGAAAACCTACAAATTAACCTCTTTAATTAAAATTCCATGTTATTATCTGTCAGTTACTGTAAATGTAATGTCAACAGAATACAAGAAGAATGCATAATACATAACTATATATATATATATATATATATATATATATATATACACACACAGGTGCTGGTCATAAAATTAGAATATCATGAAAAAGTAGATTGATTTCAGTAATTCCATTT
>NW_015152410.1:41279-45052 GCF_000732505.1 Cyprinodon variegatus
TTAGACTGTTGCCATTCTTACATGTTGTGGTTATGTAAGCGTGCCGCTGAGTGCATGTGAGCAGATAAGAGAGAAAAGGGAAAGATACAGAATCAAAAATGATCAGATGTTACAAGATGAATGGCTCTCATGAAGGAGAAAACAGTGGGCATGGCTTCTTTCACTTGAATCATTTCCATCTGGTAGCTGAAAGAGGCCTCAGCTCATCCTGAAACCTCTTTCAGCTCCTCTGGTGGTGGGGGAAGGGCCTGGCTGAAGGCCTTTGTTTGCTCTGAAAGCCCAGTCCTCAATAAAAACTGGTTTCTCTAGTTCACACAAGTGCTGTGTGGCATTTGGAAGTCAGTTCTGAGACAGAAAATCTTGCAAAACAAATGCAGAAGTGTAATATTAAACATGAATACTGAATATTCACACTAAGCATCAATTAAAAAAAGGTTGTGAATGAATTTAATTCAAATTTAAGTCAAAACTGTAAAATACTTCTTTTTGCTCTGCAAGGTGGAATGGGTAAATTCAAAGGAAAATCCCTGGAAGTTCAGTTCATTTCTGCTGTATCCACCCATCCTGGAGTGTGTATGTCGCTCCATCCTATCTAAGAGGGGATCTGTGCCGCTCTACACCAGCCAACAGGGGACCCCTGTCGTTCTATACAAACCAAGTGGGGACCTTAAATTTGTAAGGCAAATCAAGGTCCCCACTTGGTTTGTATAGAACGACAGCAGCACCACTTTGAATAGATAAAGACAGAATAGCAAACTGGCCATGGCCAATTGGAGGCGAGGACCAGAACACAGCTATGTAGATGCAAATGCAACCATTCACACAGGTGCTTATAACCTGGGTCCCGTGAGCCTTCCAATCCTTAACCAGTTTTGGTGACTTTGGAAGTGTTGAGCACTTTTCAAATTCTAGGAGGAAGAAAACCAACCTTGAGATTTTTTTACTCTTTTTTGATTTAAGAACGGGTAAGTTCCACACTTTTTTCTTTAATCTTTTTGTGATTTCATCCATGTTGCCATGCTTTTTATTGTCTTTTGTATAAACAGTGATTTTGAATCAAATTGTTTCAAAAATAGTTAACACATATAATATGCTTTTTTTTCCACAGAAAAAATGAGGACCAAAAGACTTTCTCCTGAGAAGGAAGCCTTGTACTTCATCTCTTCAGATCAGGACAAAGCCATATTTCAGGAGACATTTATTAACAAAGACAAAGGTATGTTTTGCTTGAGAATATAACTTTTTCGGTACCACATTTTCTGTTCAAAACCCTCAAGTAGGTTCAATTTTAAAGGACTCCATTTGTGTTACAACACTGAACTGCATATTGCTGCAGTCTGTGCATATAATCTTCATTATGTTTTTTTTTTTTTTTTTATGTAAGGTTTAGCCAGTTCAACATTGTTTGAAAATATTTACTTGCTTTCATGTGAAATGCATATGGAAAGCTAAATTCATTCCTTATGTTTATCAGGTTATGGAGTTTTTGCTACTGAAGACATTGAGCCACAACAATTCCTGCTGGAATATGTTGGAACACACATCACTGGCTCTGAAGGAGAGAACCTGCTTAATGAGTATTCAGAAGTAGATGCAGCATTTTTGTTTTTTTACAAATTTCAAGGAAAAAGCTACTGGTAAGTACAATTGCATGAACCTCCAAACTATGAATCTAAGCCCAGGTGTAATTGTAATTTTGTCCATTTGTTTTTTAGCGTTGATGGTAGTAAAGATACAGCAAGACTTGGAAGATTCATGAATGATGATAACATCAAACCAAACAGCAAAGTTAAAATCGTAAGTATCACAGCCAGAAGTCACTATTTATTAATTTATTAACTGTTTCATTGAAAAAAATTAATTTGTTTTTGTGACTTTGTGACCAACAGGTATTGGACGAGCAAAAAAGACCACATCTGTGTGCATTTGCTATCAGAAAGATACTGGCAGGAGAAGAAGTTGTATTTAACTATGGGGATGATGCGTGCAAATGGCGACAGGTATGTAACTTTTAATTACATAAATTTCTATTTTTTTCACGGCATGTTTTTCCAAATACCATGAATCTTAGAGATTATATCTTCATCTTTGATTTTTACCATGTTGTACATGTGCTATGCAAACCTCCACATATTTCTTTAAACATCTTAAAACTCAAAATGCAAAGTAGAATTTTAAAATACTGTCAATGGTTAAACAAACCGTTGTCATAATTGTGCATAATTAATATAATTTAATCCTGTAATTCTATTTTTTTTTTTAGAAGACTGCTGCATCCTCTTGCAATGAGCAGACGGAAAAGAAGGTAAAGATGCATGGAAGTTTCTTTGTTCAGCTACATTGAGTGAAGAAATTCTAAACATTTTCCTACTAAGTCCAGGTTATAGTGTGCTTGTTCTGTGTATTTGATTGGTTTTCTATTATCATCTAATTGAGATCTCCCCCCCTCCTCAATATTAAAGGAATCCCGATGGAAGAGCTCACTAGAAAATCTCGAGTCTGACCCTGACGTGACGAAAATCGATGGTCTTCTCTTCAATCCAAAAACTAAGATTGCAGATGGATGCAATGGGGCAGAAGTCTTTCCAGGACTCTTTGGCAACTGCCATGTGGCAGTGAAACGAGTTGTTAAACATGTTGCCAACAAAGAAATGGAAATGGCAAAATTACTATGTTCAGAAAAATTAATGGTGAAACATTTGTTGCAGCCCCTTGAAGTGTTGGAAGACTCATGCTTTGCTTATTTTGTCTCCCCTCTTTGTGAGTATAATCTCAGAGACCTTATTGAAAATAAAGATTTTCCTGAGAGACAAAACCTGACTGAGCAGTGGAGACTGGGAATCTGCAAGGAGTTATTGCTGGGATTTCAGGAACTCCACTCACACAGAATTTTGCACAGAGATTTGAAGCTTCAAAACATCTTGTTTGGTAAGTTAAGGTTAATGGGCAAACTGTACTGTACATTTATGTCGTGATAATTATATGACAAATTATATTTAATTTGTCTACAGGTGTAAACAATAAATTGTATATTGGAGACTTTGGGGCAAGCGGAAAACTAGATCCAACAAAATCCACCACTTCTTCACAAATATCTGTAACTTTGTCCTGGTTGAGTTACGAGCAAGCTCAAGAACACAAGTACAAGAAAGAGTCAGAAGTCCAAGTATGTTGACCTTGAAAATACTAATTAAACTGCATATCATGATTCTTTTATTATTATTATTATTATTATTATTATTATTATTATTATTTATTATTGTTATTTTTCATTCTGATTTGGCTAGTTAATTGTCAAGAGTTACTATTAAAAGCTTATGATTACAACTGTGAAAGAGCATTGTTTTAATGTAATTTGTTACATTTTAGATCACTGGATGCTTGATGCATTACATCCTCACAGATGGTCAACATCCCTTTCAACAAACAACACCATACTACAAGAATGCCTTTGGGATATATGAAAATGTCAAAAATGGCAATTTCAATCTTCACTGTAAGGAAAGATGGAGCAGCCAAAGAGATATGATTTCCCGGATGCTGAGTAGATCACTCGAAGAACGTCCCACCATTGAAGAAGCTCTTCAGGCATTCATGTGTGAGTACTATTGCTTTAAATATATTATCTAATCTTATGGGCTGAAAGCACTATCTTATGCAACTCATGACAACTGATTAACTGTATTTACAGGTTTGGCACATCAACCTGATTATTATACTGCAACTGTGGTAATGTGGCCTTTTTGTTAAGTTGTTGCATGTTTTCTAATTTT
>NW_015152410.1:46241-48099 GCF_000732505.1 Cyprinodon variegatus
CCTCCACTATACCCGCCAAGTGCACGTCCTTTAACAGACTCGCCCATTGACTCTGCTGCTCTTCACCATCCGTATTTTTATTTTTAATCTCTTTCCTTTTAACTTGTCTTTTTATCTTTTTTTTTATTGGATTTTAACCGATTAAACTTTTTAAGGCTCTGCTCACAATCGCCGCAGTCTGTTTGGTTTTATGGTTGTTGTTTTTTTAAGACAATCGCACCTCTCGGGTGCCACACAACCATGAACAACGGTGGATGTGAGAATCAAAATAAAGTAAGTAATTCTTTCAAGTAGGGTAGGCTAATATAACGTTAGTTATCTGTAAGAGACTAAAGATTTTTCCACAGTAGAGATTTTGTCTTACTTTGTATTCCACTGCCTAAATATGTTTATTGTCACCTGATACAGACATGTATTCACTATTTGTTGTTGTTATTATTACAGGATGGACCGCCTTCAACAAATTCCTGCCCTGAAACCTTTAATGACATGAACATTCCAGAGAGTTTGGTCACAGATCTGCCTGGCATCACTGTCAGTAACCCGCTGCCTTCATCTCTGCCGACAGAAGAGGAATTTTCTGAGTGTGAAATGGTAATGAAGTGTTTAATTACTTAAGTAGTGGTAAAGATAGTTATAAATGTATAAAAGAAATATGCATGTATGATATCATTATCTTGTTTGCAAAGTAATTAATAAATAAACTACATTTTCTTTCAGAATACTGAAGAACAAGTTTCCCCTACTCTGGAAATTTCAGATCAAGAAGTGAATGATGACCCACAATCGGAGGAAGAAGAAACTACAAAAACTGAAGTAATCCACAGAAAACCATCTTCTAAAACTGAGCAGCACTCAAATGGCAGTAACTCTCAACAATGTAAGATCACAGTAAAAATGTCTTCAAACACTGCCCATCAACGTATCTATGACAAGAAGAATTATTGTCTTTTCTGTGAGAAGCCTTATGCAAAAATTACAAGACATCTGAAACAGAAGCATTCAGACAAACCTGATGTGGCCAAGGCACTCGCACACAGGAAAGGATCATCATGCACTCCTTGCTATTGGCCAAAGTAGCAAACATGGGAAACTATCAGCACAACTGTTCTGTCCTGACCTCTGGGGAAGGACTAATCATCCCAAAAAGGCAAGCAACCCGTCAATCAGCTGGAACCAACTACCTACCTTGCAAGTTTTGTTTTGCTATGTATGTCAAGACAGATCTCTGGAGGCATTATAAGCGTTGCAAACTCCGGTCAAAAGGAGACATGGTCACAAGAAAAGTTCAGGCAAGTTCTTCCATGATGTTGCCCATGGATATTGCGATTTCCACTGGACTTCAGAGGGTTCTCCAGGACATGTCATATGACAATGTAACTCAGTTAGAAAAGGCAGACTCCCTTATTATTTCACTGGGTGAGAGAATGTACCTCAGAAACGGAGAAGTTGGACGACATCAAGCAGACATCAGAAATAAGATGAGGGAACTTGCCAGACTTGTTCTGATGGCAAGAAACATTGACAAGGATGTTGTTTTTTTGAAGGACTTGATCTGTCCAGGAAAATTCAACACAGTCCTTGAGGCTGTAAAACAGATGACTGGGTTTAATGAGTTGTCCAACAGATTCAAAGTGCCTTCCACAGCACTAAAACTGCGGCATTCTCTTGTGAAAGTGTCACATATTTTGCAAGGAGAGGCACTGCGTCAACAGAATGTTGATTTAAAATCAAAAGCAGAGTAATTCAACAAGTTAATTGAACTAGAATGGACAACACATGTATCATCCAATGCCCTGAAAACGCTTTACCAGAAAAAATGGAATATGCCACAAATACTGCCTTTGTCAGAAGACAT
>NW_015152410.1:48529-55895 GCF_000732505.1 Cyprinodon variegatus
ATGGAGTGAACTCGCTCAAGTCACTCTGACACAGCTAATACTGTTCAATAGTCAGACTTCTTTTTGCTCTGCAAGGTGGAATGGGTAAATTCAAAGGAAAATCCCTGGAAGACATCACACCAAACATCAACTGTAAGTAAAGGATTTCAAATACGTCTATTTTGAATGAAATATGCAATTTGGACACTGTCGGCAAAAAAAAAAAAAAAATGTTGTATTTAAATATTTACTGAAAACATTTTGTTGCAGCTGAGGAGGAGTCTAGTGACTCAGAAGCAGATGTCCAATCTGAGGGGACTGTTAACAGAACTCAAAAAGGTATTTTTTTTTTGCTCCTGTATAGTAATGGTAAAGGAAAAAAATCTGAACTTAATGAATAGTTTTAAAATCATATTGTTTCAATCTGATGTAAACTTCTCATTGACACATATATTTCAGAAACGTCGAAGGATAAACACTGCAAGGAGAGAACTTCATCATGCAAGGCAGCTGAGGGCAATAAAAAGTCATCATTGGCATCAAGTCAAAAGGGTATGTTTTTCAGTTATCTCTATAAAATACTGCAAATGAAAAACCTTGACTTTCATTTCCTAAATTTGGTGTTGGTGCTTTTTATTAATCAATTTATTCCTTCTCTTCCCTCATTTGCTTACAGGGAAATCCAAAAGGCCCTGGTCAGAGACAGAAAGAAAAGTCATCATGCAGCATTTCAAGGACCATCTGAAGGAACTGAAGATCCCTGGAAAAGTGGACTGTGAAAGATGCATAAAAGAGAATCCGATCCTAAGGGACAAGGGAGAGACTGGAAAGCAGTTAAATATTTTGTGCACAACAAAATTGCAGTTGTAAAGAGGAGCTTGTGCCAAGAATAACACCACAAATGCTTGGAACCAGAATCCCGACACCTCACATGATGGACAGACAATGTTAACCACTACCATTATGGAGCGTCAGTCTAAGGGTGACAGTGATGCTCGTCCATCTAAATGGAGCTTTAACATACTGATTTTGAAATGTGAGCTGTGCTCAAACCCAGCCTGTCAAGGCAGAGGGCTGCTCATCCTGAGTCTGGTTCTGCTGGAGGTTTCTTCCTGTTAAAAGGAAGTTTTTCCTCTCCACTGTTGCCAATGTGCTTGCTCAGGATGGGAGACTGCGATAAAGTGAAGATTCATCGCATTCTTCTGGGTTTCTTAGACTTATAACTCTAACTAATTGCCTTTTATGTGAATGTTGTACAGTGCCCAAGGAGAATGTTGGTTGGCACTAGACAAATAATTTTAATATAATGTTTGGAGTCAAGATATTTACCTTACTGTCCTGTCCTGATATTTTGTTTTACTCATTTTATTTTTGTTTTTGTGCATTCATAAGATATTCATATAAACATTACACTATTGACAAAATGTCAAAACAACTGTTTAAGTACTTCATCTATTGTTACCTTTTAAAGTAAACTTTGACTGAAAATACAAACTACTCTACATTTGGTGACTTCTTTCTTCAGTTTTGCTAACTTTAACAAAAAATATGTATGTGATAAATTAGCTATCAGTAAGTATGCAAGTAGTGCCTGTGTTTAAAGCTGAAAGAAATGTGCTGGTGTAATGTTATTTAGATGATCATGTTTATCATTTCAAATGCACATAATGAGATCAATATAAGAATTTGTGGTTATCAATTACAACAGTTAACAATTTCTATGACAAGTTTCCTGGTGAACAATCAAATTTGAAGATTTTCATCTGTCCATCCCTACTTCATTAAGTTCATAAGTAAAGCTATTTGATAAAAGGTCATTTTCTTCTATATCTGGAGTGTGTATGTTGCTCCATCCTATCCAAGAGGGGACTTGTGTCGTTCTGTACAGACCAAGTGGGGACCTTTTATTTTCTAATATTTTTGACATAGGCTGTTGTAAATTTGTCTCCAAAAATGTGCTCTGTAAATAATATTTTACTCTTTATTCTGACCATTTTGTGCTGAAGATCCCTTCACTATTAGAATGGCAGTTCATAAACAGTTTCCCCTTTCCATGCAGAGGAAACATGTCAGACAAATGTTGGGATCTGTAGTTTATATCAACTGAAATAGTTCACCTTAAGTTGTTTTTTCAGCTTACATGTTTTTTGTCTTAAAAATAATTCAGTTAATTTCTTCTTTATCCACCCATCCTGGAGTGTGTATGTCGCTCCATCCTATCTAAGAGGGGACCTGTGTCGTTCTTCACCAGCCAACAGGGGACCTGTGTCATTCTGTACAGACCAAGAGGGGACCTTTATTTTTCTTGTAATGCCTTTGACATGTTCTGGAACTAAAACAATATACACACATTTATTTATTTATGTCTGTCTGTCTAAATGAACAAGAATCTCATTATTGGCGAAACTTATTGTCCACCAGATTCAAATCCTACTTTTTATGTGTCTATCTACCCGTCTGTCTGTCTGTCCATCCATCCATTCTTCATTAAGAAGTTCAGCAGTAAAACTATTTGATAAAAGGTCATTTTCTTCTTTATCTGGAGTGTGTATTTCGCTCCATCCTATCCAAGAGGGGACTTGTGTCGTTCTATACAGACTAAGTGGGGACCTTCATTTTTCTTGTCTTGCCTTTGACATGTTCTGGAACTAAAAAAAATATACACACATTTATTAATTTATTTCTGTCTGTTTGTCCATCCCTACTTCATTAAGAAGTTCAGAAGTAAAGATATTTGATAAAAGGTAATTTTCTTATTTATCTGGAGTGTGTATGTCACTCCATCCTATCCAAGAGGGGACTTGTGTCGTTCTATACAGACCAAATGGGGACTTCCTTTCTGTATTGCAAATCAATAAATAAAATCCATTCCTATAAATATAGAGCGAAGAAACAAGTATTAAAAATTCACACAATTAAAAAGTAGACATTTGTTCATATGTCTCACATGGAATCATTCATAAGGTATATTGGGTGGCCTCAGAGAAAATTTTTTTCCTGTAATTCAAATTGTAACACAAATTGCACTCGTTTAAATAAAGATGAAGGACAAATGTTAATTTCAAATTTGGTTGAAGTACGTTTTAAAAGTGGCTAATGAATGTTTTGGAACTGAAGAAAATTTATTCATGAAAATACAAAAGAAGAAAACTATTTACTTCTGACCTTTGTACATTACATTTTATTCTTTTTGCTTTTTCCAAGTCCTGTCTTTAAATTCCTCTTTAAGTAAAACTTTTATATTTTGCTTTAAAAAATACTAAAGTGTGTTTCTAGATCCTGGTTTGTTCTCATAGTAGCCTGTTTTTCAGCCACTCCACAGTCTGAAAGGGTTCTCTAGGCTCCTTTGTATTGTTAAGTGGAGTGTGTGAAAAGCACAAAAGCGACGTGTGTAAAAGGGTCATTGTAATTCATGCCCCAACCTGCTGTGGCGCTGTTGAGCATTAACTCTACACACACTTATGTCCCCTCTTGGCAAAAGGTTTAAAAAATTTCCAGATGGATTTTAACATGTTTTTAACTTGATTTAGAGCATGTCCAGGAGGGGACCTAAAAAATTTCCCCTCTTGGCCGGAGGATCCCGTTTGTGAGTTTGAAGCGACGCGACTGTCCCCTGTTGGATAGGTGCGTAAGTGCGCACACACACTTGGTTGAAGACAAAGAATGGTTGAAGAAGAGGATTCAAGAATCAGCATGTTACTCAAGCAGGTTGACTGACTCACATTTATCCACATATAGTTTTTCTCATCTACTACAGCCCTCCACCCAGTTTCTCCATAATGGGTGCCATCTCACACACATCCTGAGATTTTGCATCCCCACCTCACCCATGCCAATCCCCCCACAACATTCCTCCATGGATTGGAGGAAAACATGCTGAACTATAAAGTGTAGAATGTTTGAACTTTTGATGCACAATGTTTGAAGATAAGAAGAGTATGCTACTCAAGGAGGTTGGTTGACTGGCTTACAATTCTTCAGTCTCTTTCTGCAAATCTTTCTGATTTGCTATAGCCCCTCTGACCAGTTTCTCTGTATGGCTGCCATCTCTCACACATCCTGAGATTTTGCGTCCCCTCCTCACCCATGCCCATCCCCCCTCAACATTCCATCCATGGATTGTAGGAAAACATGCTGAACTATAAAGTGTAGCGTGTTTGAACTTTTAATTCAAAAAGTTTGAATACAATACAGTGCTTGGTTGAAGACAAAGAATGGTTGAAGAAGCAGTAATCATCATGCTACTCAAACAGGTTGACTGGCTCACATTTATATATTTATTTATCCACATATAGTTTTTCTTATCTACTACAGTCCTCCACCCAGTTTCTCCATAATGGGTGCCATCTCAAACACATCCTGAGATTTTGCGTCCCCACCTCACCCATGCCCATCCCCCCCACAACATTCCTCCATAGCTTGCTCTCAAACTTTGCAGATTTGAGTGGTGTGAAACCTACAAAATGTCCATTACAAAGAATATGTTTTTCTCCTGAAGCATTACTTTGGGAGATAATAAAAGTTAACTGATTAATTTCCTAGTTTTATAACTTAATGGGGCTTGGGATGCGCGTTGCATAGTGGGATGTGGCGGCCATGTTGATGGCTACGCTCTGATACAATGTTGTTGAACGAAGAGACGTAGAAATAGAGAGAAAAAAGATGGTAAAATCCCGAAAAGGATCTGGAATTTACTGGGACACATCAAATATTGAAACTAGGGACCGGTATGTTGACAAAATCAGCATTATTAATTATTTGGATCCTTATGAAGTTCCAAACAATGAGTGGAGCACCGACGACGTCTTTTTGCCACAGTTTTGTATATCAGACGTCATCTGCTACCTTGTTTGTGGTATGAGCGCCTATACTTCAAAACAGTTCCGAAGCTACAAGTCCTTGGAGTCTCATGTGCAGTTCATCAATGGATGGGTTAAGGAGCTGCAGATCATAAAGCCAGCAAACAGTGGGAACAGTAATCAGTACAAAGGTAAGCTGTGCTCAGACGGGCTCTGGAACCTGCTAGTTTAGTAACTGCTAACCATTAGTGCTAGCGACCACTTACACATGTAATGTACTTTTAACTAGCTGCTATGTGTTTCAAAGGTGTAGTTAGTAACGTTAACTGCCAACCCTCCCTAAACCCTCCGGGTTTCTCACGTATTTGAGCCTTTTCCCACTGCCGCTTTTATTATTTTCCTGTAAAAGATCTCAACCTTTGCGTGATGTCATTTTTAAGATAACAGCATGGTTGTTGTGAGAGCATGATTTCACGCCAATCTGTAAGCAAAATTACATCAGACTTAGCTTCACAACTCACTTAGTTAATACAGCTGTTTTGTAGTACGAATTTTTGCTGTCAGCAGAGGGATAGCAACAGAAAGATGAATGTTGATGTTATACTTTACTGTCGTATATATGTCATGTATACACATTACTGAGGGGTTGAGGTTAATGTTTTGTTTCCTGCATAGAATGAAGCATAATGTATGTCCATTTATTTCTCCTCAGGTGTTGCACTCTCAGCACATTAATGAGACTCCCCTGAAGCCATGGGTCATCATTGCCAACGATGGCCAGGTTTGCTGTGCACACTGTACATGCATGGCTGGCATTGCAGAGGCATGTACACATGTTGGGGCTCTGTTGTTTAAGATTGAGGCAGCAGTCCGCATACATGGAAAAAAACACAGTGACAGATGTGCCAGCTTACTAGAAAATACCAGCAGGAATTAAGGAAGTCCACGGAGAAGTCGCCCACAAGATGGACTTTACTTCAACAAAAGCGCAGAGGATTGCTCTGGATAGAGTCATCAATGACAAAAGTCCCATGCCTGGCCTACGGACACGGGCCAGCCAGCTGTGATGCCAAAACCCCTGCAAGATTGTCTGCGTGACCCACAGTTTAATAATTCTCCACTAGCTGTCCTTCTCCAGCACTGTGAGACATTGAAAGACATTGTACCTGTGTCAAAGGAACAAGCCAACATCATCAGCAGCCACACAAGTCATCTGCCTGGAATGGAGTACTGGCAGGGAGAGTAACAGCCTCAGCAATGCATGCAGTTGTTGTTTGCAACATTGAGAAGCCGGCTGTGTCCACGGTGCGAAAAGTGTGCTACCCAACACACAAGATGAGGAATTGAGCATGAGGAGACTGCAAGGAGTGTGTATCAGGCCAACCAGCAACCACACCACATTGACCTGAAAATTGAGCTGTCTGGTTTCTGCATCAACCCTGAGTTTCCTCACATAGGCGCTTCACCTGATGGATTAATTCACTGTATCTGCTGTGGGAAAGGCTGCCTGGAAATAAAGTGTCCGGCAAAGCACAAGAACAACACTGTCAAGGAGGCTTGTGATGGTGACAGGGACTTCTGTCTCCACCTTGTGGACAACACATATCAACTTAAACAAGGCCACAGATCCTACACACAGGTGCAGACACAGATCTTTGTGACTGAATCCAAATACTGTGACTTTGTGGTGTGGACACAGAAAGATCTTGTTATTGTCCGAGTCATACCAGATGTCAGGTTCTGGGAGTCATGTCTGCAGAAGACACAGGAAGGTTTCCCTCCCTGAGCTCATTTGCCGCCACTACACACAAGATGCCACAACACTGCAGACTTCAAGAATTATGGCTGTCAGATCTCCTAACACTGTAACAGTCCCACAAGTAAGAGGGCCAAAGAGAGCAAGGAAGAGGACCACAGATATTTATTTCTAATCCCATATTTAACATTTGTAACCTAGTGATAAGACCCGGAAATATTTCGAGAAGACCAAATATATGAGATGCAGAACCTCTGAATTGTTTAAAGGTGATATGAACCTTTTTTCTTTTTAAATTTCAGCTACAGATGAAAAATATGGACTTGATCCAGAGCAGAGGCAAATGGTAAGTGTGCCTATGGATAAGTTCAAAGAATGTGACAGTATTTCAGTTTCATTTTAGCTCACATGTAGGCTACTCTTAATACTGCATAGCTAATTTAAATATTTTTCTAAATTAAAATCTGGAAATGTTGCTGCCCAGTTGTCTTCACCAATGATGTGCATCAGTATTTTAACTGTTAAACTTATGAATTTTTATGAGTCAAAACAGTCATCTGATGAGAGCGACGATACCATCATCCTTGGTCCAGCACCAACTGGACTGGATGTACGGGACATGAGCCTGCCTGAGCTCACAAGAACCGACAGTGTGATTGTAAGTTTATCTATAAATATGATAGTCCAACCTAAGAGGTATTTGGTCACAATTTTCACTATCACTATTTCTTCTAATGTTAAGACTAGGTTAGAAATATTTTTTTTTTGTATTATTTAAAACCAAACTATCCAAGAACTCAGTCGCCTTATGCAGGTAAATCTGTCACTTTTT
>NW_015152410.1:60265-60766 GCF_000732505.1 Cyprinodon variegatus
AAACCTTTAGTTATTTTTTACACATGTAGTGTTCATTGAATAGTTCACATTATCAGGTATAAACCTGTTTCCAACATTTCCTTAACTCATTTGTGAGCCTTGCCTTCAGCTATCGTCTTGGCATGACAACTGATTGTAACTGTCTACATGGTCTGCTCAGCCATTGAAAGAGTCATGATGGAGCAGTATTTGCCACCCGCAACAGAAGACACATGGAGGGAAATCGCAAATGGTTTCAGGGAAAAATGGAACCTCCCCAATTGTTTTTGGAGCACTTGATGGGATGTGGTGATAGAAAAACCACCACGATCTGGAAGTCTGTACTTCAGCTACAAAAAACATTCTCCATGATACTGATGGCATTGGTGGATGCAGACTAGAGATTTTGTGTTATCAGTGTGGGAAACCATGGGCTATCGAGTGATGGAGGCATTTATGCAGGATCAGCCTTGGGTAGCAGCAACTTCCTGCTGAATAGGAGGGAGAACCAGCAGCTGCTGG
>NW_015152410.1:63803-65156 GCF_000732505.1 Cyprinodon variegatus
AACCATGTTTCTATATGCCAAGACACTACCCTGATGCCAGCAACAATACCTGGTTCATGTTATTTTAAAGATTAATTTCTTATAAGGAGCAAGGAGCAGACAGAGCTTTTAATAAAGCTAGGTTGGGGAAATGAGAGGCTCTTTACTGGGAACAAGAACTCTGCCCAAACAGCTTGAAGGTAAAGCAACATCCTAAGCATCATCTGTACCTTGCTTTTCCTGCTATAACCACAACAGAACCCATGTTTTAATATTCCCTCTTCCTTGGTCATCACAAACAGGATGCATGATATAGGATGATATAACATCCATGCTGGTTTTATTGAATACTGAATACTAGCCATTATCATTTGTGATCCAGTAATTGTTCTGTTTGTTCTAGAATCATTCTGGAGAAGATGGGGCTGCAGGGAAAGTTGAGCCCCTAGCAGGCCAAGAAAAAGTGGGACAACCTGAAAACAAATTATAAAGTATGTAAGCTTTGCTTTGACAAACAAAAATAAATAAACACTAGCCATCTGCTGTTGACCTTTTAGTTTTGAACTGGGTTTTGTTTTCAAGCCAACTCCAAGCCAAGTGACCAGAGTGCAAAATACGGGGGGATCCGGAAGGGCTCGACCCGATTAATCCATGAGACCCCCTGAAAGCCTCAAAAGCAAAATTTAAAGGGGGTCTTAAATTGTGTCAAAATTAAACATTTGTCACTAATGGTCACTAAAATGTTTAAGCTCAACATGTCCAGTATTTAAAATTCAACACATTTATTCACAAATATGTTCTATTTTTTTGCCAAGTGGAGCCAGCCAATACTGTTTGCGTATGCAAATTAGCCATGTGCGTTTCCGCAGTTTATAACACGGGAAACCAGATGCGGAAGAGATTGCGCGAAGACAGCAGGTATTCACTCTTTTGGACAAATTCGACCCAGTTCCATTCGTCAGAAACTGGATTAAAGCAGGACATCGCCTCTCTTCTTCCTGGAAACCAGGACAGCAACCACAAGAAGTCGAGCAGAGGCATCTTTTGTCAAATATAACTTATGGTAGCAGGCTATTTTATAAATTGTCCTGTATGTAGGCCTTGTGTTTGGTTGTAGTCTTAGTGAAGCAACCTAGCCTTGGAGTTGGAGAGTGATTGTATATGTGTGTGCATGCGTGTGTGTATGAAAGAGAGAGACAGGCAGTGAGAGAGACAGTCTGTGCGCACGTGTTGTGTCATAGACTGACTGTTCAAGCTCTTGCTCCCTCCACCAGATTCACAAAAAGCTTCATCCTCCACGCTGTTAGAAAGCTGGTTATAATAATTATAATATTTTTTTCTGCTGCCATTGCCATCTGCCTTTTTGCACTAGCA
>NW_015152411.1:0-7830 GCF_000732505.1 Cyprinodon variegatus
ATATATATCGTTATTGAATTATCGCCCAGCCCTATTAGAATATCCTAAAATGGTAGAGAGACAAAAATAATTGCCACTGTACCAGTGGAAATACATGGTAATAAAACAACAAGTGATACAAATTTGGAACAGATATTAAAATTAGACATTTGTTAATTGATATCATTTGAAATCTGGATCATGAACAAAAGAATGAGATCCCGGATAAAGGTGGCCGGGCTCTCCCTTAGATTACATGAGGAGCTAGGTCATTCTGGAGAGGCTTGAAGTAGTGCCTCTTCTCCTCCACATCTAGAGGGGTCAGCTGAGGTGGCTCGGATATCTTTTTCGGATGCCAACTGGAAGCCCCCCTCGGAAGGTGTTCCAGGCACATTTCACCGGGAGAAGGCCTAGAGCAGAGGTCATGGATTTTACCTGCTGGGTAATCCGGAAGCAGCCTGATTTTAAAAATGTATAAATTACGGCATGTTGTCCGACGACAGTGTGTAAAAGTCACTTGCACCGCTTCTCCTGTTAAAATGGTAAAGCCCTCTAGAGTGTTCAGCATTTGTATCACTACACTTGATACAAATTAGCCAATTAGCTTTGTCAGTCTGGGCTGCTGCTGCTAGCTACTTTTGGAAACAGCAGGCAAACATGTGGCAAGCCAGCCGATGGGAAAGGAGAAGACAATGAGAAAAAGAAAGCAGAGAAAGTGTGGACTGCTGGACGAACTGTGGTGAACTGGTGAAAGAAAATTAAAATGGTGTGCTCACATTTGAGTATGTTTGGCTCAACCTGCTGCAATGAAGCAGGATTCTCCACCATGAACAGAATCAAAAATAAATATCGATCCAGGCTCAAAATGAGCACCTTGATACGTGCTTGAGAATGGCTTTGTGTCCATTAAAACCCAGGTTTAAAGCCTTGCAGGTCAGCCTAAAGACCACTGCTCTCATTAAACAATACAAAAGAAAGAAAAAATAACAAACGGTCAGTTTAGGTGTTTTATGAAATATATAAATCAGGAAATTGTCTATATACCAAATTGAACGACTGTTGTTCTCTACTCTAAAAAAATGTTTTTAAATGGAAAATGTTTCTATTTTTCTTTTATTTTTCATTTAAAAATTCAATGTATAACATGGATGCATAAACACCTCATCTTATTTCAGTGTTAAATTCTGTTTAAAGTAATGGATTATAATTAAAAATCTCGGAGGATAACCCAGGACACATTAGAGGGACTATGTCTCTGTAATGTATCTTATGCAATGATTCCTTGTTTCGTAGTAGGCATTAAATCATGATGTTCAACACATTCTTTTAAGGCTTTGAATAATAATGCTCTTAATTTCCCAGAAAAAGTGCATAACTTTTTGAATGTGAAGTCAATTCTAGGAATTCTTTGTTTAAATCTTTCCAAAAAGGATATTGAAGCTGTGATGGGATTAAATTGAGTTCATAGAGATCTCTTTGGCATCTCTGTGTCAGATCACAAAGAGACACAAAAGCTGAGAAAGTCTGAGAATATTATTAGATCTTGTTAGGATATTTTTTACAACTTGAAAGGAGTGCTTGTGGAGAGCATACAATATACTATATACAATGCTTGCGGGTTTTTGGGAGTTTGACCAGTCAGTCCACATGTGTTTTGTGGATCTGTAGAAGGATTTAGAATGTGTCCCTCGTGGTGCCCTGTGGGCTGTGCTCTGGGAGTACGGGGTCCGCAGTCCTCTGTTAAGGGCTGTCCACTCTCTGTATTAATGCAGCAGGAGCTTGGTTCGCATTACCAGCAGTAAGACAGACCTGTTCCTGGTGTATGTTGGTCTCCACCAGGGCTGCCCTTTGTCACCGGTTCTGTTCATTACATTTATGGACAGAATTTTGAGGCACAGCCAGGGACTGGAGGGTGTCCCGTTTGGGAATCTTAGGATATCATCTCTGCTGTTTGCAAATGATGTTGTCCTGTTAGCCTCATCAAACCAGGGCCTTCCATGTGCACTGGGCGGTTTGCAGCCGAGTGTGAAGTGGCCGGGATGAGGATCAGCACCTCCAAATCCTTGGCCTTGATTCTCCATCGGAGAAAGATGGAATCCCCTCTTCAGGTCAGTGGAGAGTCATTGTCTCAAGCGGAGTTCAAGTATCTCTGGGTCCTCTTCACGAGTGAGGGATGGATGAAGCATGAGATTGATAAACGGATCGTTAAAACATCAGCAGTGATGCATTCGCTGTATCAGACTGTCGTGGTGAAGAGGGAGCTAAGTCAGGGGGGAAAGCTCTCGATTTACCGATTGATCTTCGTTGCCACCCTCACCTATTGTCATGGGATCTGGGTAATGACCGAAAGGACAAGATCACAAATACAAGCAGCCAAAAGGAGTTTCCTTCGCAGGGTGACTGGGCAAACCCTTTAAGGTTGGGTGAGGGCTCAGTTACCAGGGAAGAGCTGGGATTATAGTCATTGCTTATCCATATCGAAAGGGTCCAGTTGAGGTGGCTCGGGCATCTGTTTTGGAGGTCTCCTGGTTTCCACCCTCGGGAGTTGTTTCAGGCATGTCCCATTGGGAGGAGGCCTTATGGAACACCCAGGGCATGCTTGAGGGACTATGTCTGTGAGCTGGCCTGGTGTCGCCTCTGGATCTCCCCAGAGCAGCTGGAGGAAGTGTGTGTGTAGACTGGGAAGTCTCTCTGCTTAGACTACTGCCTCTGTGACCCAGCCCCAGATAAAGCGGACGAAAATTGATTGATAAATATGATATATAGCCATATACTATATACACAGTTGACTGTGTGTTAGTGTAACTCAGGAGGTCTGGAGATGCTACGTCAGTATAGTTTCTAGGTCCTTAACAGGGGAGGGAGGGAGGCAGTGTCAGTGTCACGGGGTCTCTGGGCCTTCTTGATAAGGTTGGTAGTGATATAGAAGAAACTGCTCTTGTGGCGTGAGATTTTGGTCATGATGAATCACCACCTCCTGCCAGAGGGAAGTAATTGAAATAGTTTGTGGCTGATGTGCGAGGGCTCAGCCACAATCTTCCCTGTATGCCTCAGATACCTGGAGGCACACAGATCCTGGAGAGATGGAAGATTGCAGCCAATCGCCTTCTCTGCAGACCAGATGACCTGTTGCACTCTGCCCTTGTCCTTGGCGGTGGCACCAGCGTACCAGATGGTGATAGAGTAGGTGAGGATGGACTCAATGATGGAAGAGTAGAAGTGCACCATCATAGTCCTTGTCAGGTTTAATTTTTTCAGCTGCCGCTGGAAGTACACCTTGCTGGGCTTTTTTGGTGAGGGAGTTGATGATAAGCTCCCACTTTAGGACCTGAGAGATGAAAGTTCTTAGAAAGCAGAAAGACTCCATAGTGTCAATTGTAGAGTCACAGAGGGTGATGGAGATAGCTGGGGCTGAGTTCTTCCTGAAGTCAACAACCCTCTCCAATACTTTTAGAGCGTTGCGTTCCAGGTTGTTCTCTCTGCACCAATTAGCCAGATGGGCAACCTCCCACCTGAAGGTGGACTCGTCATCATCAGAGATAAGTCCAATGAGAGTGGTGTTGTCCGCGAACTTCAGAAGCTTGACATACTGAGGACTGGGGGTGCATCTATTGGTGTAAAGGGAGAAGGGCAGAGGAGAAAGAACACAGCCCAAGGGGGAACCAGTGTTGATGAGCTGGGAGTCTGAGACATGTTTTCCCACCTTCACATGCGGCTTCCTGTCAGACAGGAAGTCTGTAATCCACCTGCAGGTGGAGTCAGGCACAATCAGCTGCGAGAGCTTCTCCTGAAGCAGAGCTGGGATGTTTTTATTGAAGGCAGAGCTAAAATCAACAAACAGGATGCTGGTGTAGATACCTGCGGAATCCAGGTGATGGAGGATGTAGTGAAGGGCCAAGCTCTGTAGGAATACTGTTGTGGTCCAGGAGGGGGTCGGCGATCTCTTTCAGGTGTGAAAGCACAAGGTGCTTAAAGGACTTTATAACTACAGAGGCCAGGGCGACACGTCTAAAGTCATTAGGTCCTGTCAGCTTTGGATTCTTGAGAATAGGGATAATACTGGAAGTGTAACAAGTCCTTATTTCTTAGGGGGTTGATCACAAACTATTTGAATTTCAACAAGTTTAGGAAATATATGGAGTCTTTTTCAACATTTCTCCCCCTCCTTATTTTTTGTAGCAGGGATTAAGAACCTCTAAAAAAATGGCTTTTGTAAGGTAAAACCTAATCCTGACTATAATAATAAAATTATACAAAAATTACACATCCACACACATATTGCAATCAGTCGTCTTTGCCCTGCTTCTATTTAATGCCAGTAAACAGTCTTACCACTACTTAACACATGCAATATGGTTAACAGGCTATGCAAGTTTGTACATATATATTCCCTGCATATACATGTTAGATTTTGAACTGCTCTAATAAAAATAAGTTTTAATGCAAAACAAAAACACCCACAAACAATAACCCTACACGCAGTAGTTGTCAATATACTTCACCTTTTGAAAGCTACAGCAGGGAAAATGAAGAGCAAGTACAGACTTAATGCAGATATGGTAAATTTAAAAAGAATCCATTTGTAAATTTTTTCTCACCTCACCATAATTTCCATTCAGATGTGGAGGGCGTGGCCCTAGGAAGAAGGTAGTTAGTGGAAGCACTGGCACTGGTACTGGGATCTTAAACGTTGGGTACTTTGGTTATTGGTTAACAGTCGATTAAGCACTCTGTCCTAATAGCAATTATTATTATTATTTATTTTTTTAATGATAATATTGAGACGAGTGGCATGAGAGAATATTGTAAATATTACATTGATAATCAAGAGTAACTTTTTGGTTCACAACAGGGCAGAAAAAGTCAATATTGCACTTTCAACCCTTTAAATATTTTTTTTGCATTGTCTGATTGTTGTAAACCAGTCTCTAGACGTCGGTAGTCACAGCATCAAAAAGTTTGGGAACTCTGCTATAGTTCATTTGACCATCCAGCCTGAACGCACAGGAATATGTTGTATCTGCCTAGGCTACTGTCTTTGCAGTACTTTATAACTTCTGTTCATTTGCATATTTGCAGGGAATTTGCACTCCTCAAGCCAACCGTACTAAAAATACATTCTTTGTACATTATGAATAAGACTTTAGACTCTATAGCTTCACTTATCTATCTAACCCAGTATTTCCTCCTCAGTTCTGAATATAAAATAATCTAGTTGTGCAAAAATTATTACTCTTAAATAGAAAATCACAACTGAGAGTGTGAATCCACGAAAGAAAGATACATTAGGACCAAAACATCATTTTTTTAAAAATGACCAGCATCCTGCGTCATTCTGCCTTAAATGGATGAATTTATGGAAACCGTTCCATAGTGGATGTAGCTGATCTTATCTCGATAACTAATGATTGATCAAAAAAATGTTTATCTTGCAGTTTCTCTTTTTCACCATGGATGAGTTTGTTCAAGATATATTAAGTCAGTGGGAACTAAGTGAATGGATATACAGATTTAAAGGTAAGCTTTAAGTCAGTGTTGCAAGCTCTGTAATGTATCTGTAATATTCTGCCTTAAAGCAATAGAAAGACAAGACAGCAATATCACAAATTATCTTGTTATGTCAAGGAAATATTTAGATCAGTAAAAAAGAACAGGACTATCAGTTTTCTGTTATTGCCTTCATAGTGTTTTAAACAATGCAAACATAAAAAAACAATTGTGTGTAGGTAAGAATTAACAAAATGTGATTTAAAATTTTTTTTTGCAGATCACGCAGTAGACCATGAGAGTTTTTATTATCTTGAAGATCAAGACATCAATGAGCTGATTCCAAAAGTCGGACCAAGAGTTAAATTCAAGAAGAGACTCAGGCAGTTAAAGGTAAAAGACAAATAAGAAAGTGGCTATCATATCCCTACATGTCTATAGATTATGCTGTTTTAGGTTCACTTAAATTATGACCATCCATCCATCATCCATCCATCGACTGCAGCTTATCATCAGGGTCAAGTGTGGCTGTTGAAAATATCTCCAGGAGTCAAAGTTTTAAAGACAGGGTACTCCCTGTCAGTCCTTTGCTGGGTCCTTGTGGATATTATAGCAGATTATGAGATCAAGTGTGGACATTGATGGTGTTTACAGATAAATCTTAATTTATCATTATTATTAAATAACTGTTTTTAAAGACTAACAGTCCCCTGGTTTGCAGAAAAATCCTTCTAACCAGCAACAAAGACCACTGCCAGATAAAGATGATCTGTCCTTGGTGTAATTTGTTACATTTTCTTTTCATCTTTTATCCCATTATACACAAACTATTTTCTTTTCTTGAGGCTTGAAAACTATAACCATTTTAATGATTTAGGAGTAATGTTTTCCCTGTACTCTTGCTTTCAAGTGTTGGCCTGCACTTATATTTTATCGGAAAGAAACATTATCCTTAAGAACATTTGAACATTATCAAAGCCTACTGAAATTGGTTTGAGTTATTTCTCTGCTTTTTCCCAAGCCTTTGCATTCATCAAGAGTTACAGGTAAGCAGCACAATATGTCATACTATGTTTTGTACAATATGTTTGTCTTATGAAACAATCCTATGAAAATTGCAAACATAAGATCTATTTTTCTAACTAGGAAAGAGAAAGCTGGGCATTGAGTCTAGTGATGATCAACCTGCAGCAAAACAACAGTGTGGGGCAGACCAGTTTTCAGGTTTAAACAACATTTACTGTGGAGCCTTGTACAAGTTGAAACTGTTTATACCACAAACTTAACAGCATGCTGGTGGAATTATAGACAAAATGTTTTTCTTTTTTTGTGTAACCTAAGAAATAAAGATTCATTTGATTTTATAGTTGTGAATAACGATCTTTGGTCCTGCTCATTTTTAACAGAAGAATCAATAGAAGAATCAATATTGTCTGAAGTGAAAAAGATCATGGTGAACGTCTATGAAAACCTGCCCAAAAAAGATTATACCAAGCTCATTAATTTCCTGAAGTGAGTATTTTTTTTCTTCGTTCATGCAATAGTCCTATGAAGCTTGGGAAGCATTTTATTAATTATTAGTTAACTCTATTATCCTAATTACCCTCATAATACTAAAAAGGTTATTCAAATTCCAACCTTATTAATCCAAGAACCTGTGCATTATGGTGAAATTAAAGGTCTCTAAAATCACACAAATCATCAAAGCTTGAGTGGAAGTTGTGCTATTGACATGCAGTGTAAAGCAGTTATTTTATGTATAAGAAGAGTAAAATGTAAGAGAGAAGTATTCACACTCTATAGTGTGAGTTGAGGTCAGTATTTTGTTTTCCTGCAAAACAAAATCAGAAGTTTTTTTCCAACTAAAAAAATTAGTTGGCTGTCTGAAGCAAAAGAGAATATGTCACACCAGAGACTGCAGCACATGATAATGATTTTGATCCGCATAAAAAGGTGATGAAAAAGGAGCTTAAGCTGACCTTACAACACTAGTTTCATTGCAGAAAACAGGTTAAACTGATATTCTGAAGGACACAGAATGACATTCTGTCATGTTTGGCTTAAGGTTCCTAACCCACATGCAGAACACACTGAAGCAGGAGAAAAGTTCTAAGGTTTATTGAAATATTTCTGTACAAGGAATAAACAGATCCAGGGGTTAATCAGATCCAGGACTGGTCATGAGTGGGTCCACTGCAGAGGGGGACAGTGGAGTTAGTGGATGTCCAGGTAATTTGCAGGATGTGAGTGAGCAGGACAGTACCTGTTCTGGATTTAGAGCTGAGGGGGGGAACCTTGATGGTCCAGAGGCTGTCGGCAGGCTGAGGGCTTGGCGGAGGCACAGCTTGGTTTGAGTGTTTGCTG
>NW_015152411.1:7930-8975 GCF_000732505.1 Cyprinodon variegatus
GTAACTGGCAAACACTCTGGCACTGGAGAGACGTCCTCTGCCTCCTTAAATACTGATCTCCTGATGAGCAGACGAGTGACAGGTGGTGCAATCAGGTCCGGCTCCAGGAGATCTAGTACGCCCTCTAGGGGAGAAAGTGGACAGACCTCCAGATCCCAACACATTCAGAAGCAACTTTTTATTATGTGACCAACAAAGCTAAGCCAGTTGTCTCTTTTTCTTGTCGGTCCTATATTTTTGGGGCCAACATTTCACAGTCTGAAAAAAAGAACAACCTTTTAACTTTTATTTTCGTTTTATTAAAAAAAAAAAAAAAACTTTGATCTTTTTTGGTTTTTAATTCTGCAAAAGAAGAGCCTTTTATCTTTTTTATTTAAGTCAAGTTTTTATAAAAATCTCGACCACAGCTGTTAGCTACTAATGTTGATGAGGTTTCATCACAAGTATGTATTTCCTCTAAAATAACAATGTAGCCTTCCCATATAACCTTTACATAGTTAGAAAAATATCTTTTATTTTTAGAATTATTGTACTTAATTTTGTTTTTACTAATTCCCTGCCAAATACATACTAATTAAATAGCAGATACAAAGTTTATAAAAGTGTGGACATTTAAGTTACAGAGGCATTAGTTTGTGAATAAACTTTGAATGATTTGAAAGGTAACCCAGGCAAAATGTATTTATAACCACCCGGAGGACTTCTTAGTCACTAAAATCTTTATGACTGAAATAATATCTGCTCTTGTATGACAACAGAAGGTACAGTTAACAGGGCCGATAGATGGGTAACAAACGAGCCCTGGCTGCTAGTTTGACACGCTTCTTACCAAAGGGAGTGGCCCTAGGAAGAAGGTAGTTAGTGGAAGCACTGGCACTGGTACTGGGATCTTAAAGGTTGGGTACTTTAGTTATTGGTTAACAACTGGTTAAGCACTCTGTCCTAATGGCAATTGCTTTTTTTTTGTTTTTTGTTTTTTTTACGATAATATTGAGACGCATTTGTAAGTATTACATTGATAATCAAAACGGAAAAGGTCAATATT
>NW_015152411.1:10870-21808 GCF_000732505.1 Cyprinodon variegatus
CATCAAAAAGTTTGGGAAATCTGATATAGTTAATTTGACCATACGGGCTGAACACACAGAAATATGTTCTCTCTGCTCAGGCTACTGGAAATTGTTTTGGCACCCCTTTATAACTGCTGTTCATTTATGTGTTTTTTCTAGGGAGTTTGCACTCCTCAAGCCAACCGTATTAAAAATACATTCTTTGTACATTATGAATCTCACCCAGTATTTCCTCCTCAGTTTTAAATATAAAATAATCTAGTTGTGCAGAAAGTATTACTCTTAAATAGAAAATCACAAATGAGAGTTCAAATCCAAGAAAGAAAAATGCAGTAGTACCAAAACATATTTTTTTAAACGACCAGCATCCTTCGTCATTCTGCCTTTAATAGATGCATTTATGGAAACCCTTCCACAGCTGTTGTAGTTGATCTTATCTAAATATTATCTACTCTTGTATGACAACAGAAGGTAAAGTTAACAAGGCCAATATATGGGTAACAAACATTATTTTGACATGCTTCTTACCAAAAGACGTGGCCCTAGGAAGGAGGTAGTTAGCAGCGATCACTAAGTTCTGTTTGCCCAATCAAATAGATTTTATCGGGGCTCTAATCAGGATAATGCTCTGTAGATTGAGGGATCTACGAGAATTAACCCAGGTTTGTTTCTGAGCTGTAGCTCATAGAGAAGTGAGGAGTGGGAGGGACTAGGCTCCATTGTGACAATGACGACACATTTATACAGTTTTGTAGTTTCACAATTCACAAGTAATTTAAATGTTTTGTTGTTCTTAATAGGACTAAAATCACTGATTTGAGCACAGACAAAAGAGAGATGGTTGGTGTCTTTGGTAAAACTGGAGCCGGAAAGAGTTCGTTGATTAATGCTGTCATTGGTAAAGCAAACCTTCTGCCTTCTGGAGATATCAATGCTTGTACCTCAGTCATGATTAAAGTGGAAGCTAACATGCTCAACAAGTATGAAGCAGAAATTGAGTTCATCACAAAAGAGGTAAACATAGCTATGAAAATTATTTATCCTTCTTCAAGAATGCTTTATACTCCAGAAACCAGACTTACTAAACCAATATTTTTTTTTCTCATTTGGAAGGAATGGCAAGATGAGGTGTGGTCAATGTTGCAATATCTTGGTGTTGATGATGTTCCAGAAAACAACAATGATGAAGATGTCGGTGAGGATGATAGTGATGATGATGATGATGATGATGATGAAAATGATGAATATAAGAAAAAACTATCAGCTGTCTATGGTAAAGACTGGAGACAAATACCCAAGGAGAAATTAATGGAATGGAAAACCTTCGAAAAAATTCCTGAATTTCTTGAATCCAGGACAAAGTTTTTGAAGTATGACTCTGTAAGTAAGAAGTACTTATATTCTTGCATATATTATCTTTACTTCCTCTTTAACCTCTGTGGTTGAGTCTCTCAGTGACTGGGCCTGGATGTTCTTGTTTGCCCTTTTCTGGTGGATGTGGCTGTCTATTTATCTGCCTTTCTTGAATCCCACTTATCTTGGGGGCCTTTGGATATTTGGGGCTCACGTTGGCTTTTTATCGTTCCTAGGCCCTGTAAGGCAAGTCTGGGACCACCCACGTCTGCTACTAAGCATATTAAATCATTTATATACGAGTATGTCCATGCATACATACCATGGGAGTTTGGTTCCAGGTGGTCATGGATACACACTGATGCTAAATACTAAGCTAGAGGTACAGATATATAGCACCCTGAGTATTATCTAATCACCATAGATTTTCTTTCCTTTCATGGCTATCAAAGGGATACCTTCTGCTCTGTAAGCTTTTTTGGTGTTTACTGTTGTTATGTTCTCTATTTAAGCTCCCTCTTGTCTCATGCAGGTGTAGAAGCAGACTTCTGGGTTACTATATAACTTCTGTGTTGGGTATTTTTGCTGTTTTGCTTTATTTTTCTCCTTGCATGCGGTCTTCCCTCTTTCCTGTCTCTTTCTCTCTCCCCTTAGTTTTTATTCCCTCTATCTTTCTCACTTCCCTTTACGACTCCATCCATTGTATGTGATTTTACTGGCTAGAACTTTTTCTATGAAGGTAAATATATAATTACTAAGTGGAACCTTATTGCTACAACCATAATAGTCCGCTTGTGAAAGTAAATCTGTTGGGCTATCATCTAGCTTTGGGACATCAGTTCCCAAAGCTATACTGGCAAAATACAAGACAAAAATACAAAAACAAAATATGTAACAAATGCAAAAATTATTACCTAGTGGTATGAACAAGGGCATTAACGAGTTGTTACTTTTCCAAGTTGACTAGTTAAGAGTTAAAATAAAGGGTGAGTTTATGCTTACTTTTATGACATCCACAAACGCTTTTTGAGCAGCGGAAGCAGACGGTTTACATGCAAAGACTCTGGTGGAAAAGCATCTAAGAGCATAAATAGGTCCTGCAGCACTTTTTGATGGTGGGTCACAGGTTGTGAAATTGGACTTGGATGAGTCAAAACTAGCTCTGGAAACGACCCTCGTTAGCACGAAGCTCTTGAGGTAGGTGATGAAACTCGGAACTGAATGCCTCTCGAGTATCTAGTTTGGTTTAGTTTATTTCATTCTCTCCACATGAGCTAGACAACTTCAAACCAACTTCACCACGGTCATTAGTGACCAAGTTAAGAAGATGGACCGCTTCCTCCAGATTCTGAAAAACTACATTGTCGACATCTGTGTCTATGTGTGCCGCTAACTGAAACACACTGTCTGTTAGGCCGTCCAAACTAAAAATAATAAATTCAATACTTATAACATTAGCATTGTTTTCAAAAACAGTTGTTAATGTCTCAGCTAACTCAGACAACTTAATCGTAGGTAGCCATGTTTGTTGAGACTGTGGCTGGTGGCTGCTAACCAACCAATAGGCAGATCTTGAGCCCTTAAGACACACCCCTCCTAATTTGCATAATGAGGCAGAAATGCATACAGAAATGTAAATACAACAGGCAGAAATAAATAGCATGGAAGAAATAAATAGGGTAAACAAATTAAAAGGAAGAATAAACCAGACAGAGATGTTATGTAATGCACATAAATAAATACAAAAAAAATTAATAAATTAATAAAGTTGAAGAATATAACGGACAATTAAAAAATAAGGTAATTATTACAAAGGCAAATAAATAAAGAAACTAAGTAAAAGAAATATATAAATTTATGTTTCACAGTATAATTTAATTTCTACCTACATTTATTTGTTTATTGTATTTTTGGAGGCAATTAATTGTATGCTTATTCATTTATTGAGCATTTATTTATTTCTGTATTTATTTTTAAATATGGCAGAGTTGGTCCTCCATAGAACTGAAGGCTGTGTTACTCATATTACAAATCCAGAGAATTGACATTAACATTAAGTGTACTGATAACTAGAATCCAATTCCCATTTTTTTTAG
Organism: Cyprinodon variegatus; assembly: GCF_000732505.1. Taxonomy (NCBI): domain Eukaryota; kingdom Metazoa; phylum Chordata; class Actinopteri; order Cyprinodontiformes; family Cyprinodontidae; genus Cyprinodon; species Cyprinodon variegatus. Next base: position 14,302 of record NW_015152411.1, read on the forward strand.
ATGCCTTATTAGGAGAGAATGCAACTGCTAAAACATAACTTTCAATGTTAAACATATATTTTGCATCTAAATGCAAAACATTGTTTCAGTTGTGGTTGTTTTAGAGAACCTTATGAATAAGTTTCTTTGGCATAGTCCAGGTGTTTACAACAGTATTTTATTTGATTTTATAAGTGCAATTAAAGTATACTAATATTTTTGTGCAGGCTGAAATGCTATCCGAAGGAATAGCCAAATACACAAGAAATGTTTCAAACCAAGAGGGAGGCAAAAAAATAAATATGTTGTATTGGCCATTGGTAAAGTGTGTGACCATCAAAGTGCCAGATATTCCTCTTCTCCAACATGTTACTCTGGTGGACCTTCCTGGAAATGGAGACCGCAACAAGAGCAGAGATAATATGTGGAAGAGGGTAATTTCTCTTAGCCATTTGTGTTAAGTAGAACCAGTAACATTTCAGCAGTTTCCTTTTCCACTGAGAACTACTGGCTATATAATATGCTTTATTTCAGATTGTTGGAAAATGTTCCACCGTGTGGATTGTGGCTGAACTCAATCAGGCAGCAGCAGAAAAAGAATCCTGGGAGATTCTAAAAAGTGCTGTTGGTCTCCTTGGAAATGGCGGCGAGTGCCAATACATTCACTTCATCTGCACCAAGTCTGACCTTTTTGAAGATTTTCGAGATCAGTAAGTAAAAAAAAAAAGCTATAAATTACCATGATAAAGTGGCATATTGTATTCTCTAAAAAATGAATAAATGTATTGATACAGGTTTGTAGCATTTAACATAGTTACACAATTGTAAAGGTGTTAAATATTGTAAATTCAACAAACTGTTTGTTTTACACAAAAGGTTAAGTTTACATGTGCATTACTCCAATGCCAGTGGGCACCTATGAACCTTTGCCCAGTAATCGATAGCTGTTTGACTGCTCCCTAATGGTGTAAGCTATTATTCATCTGTTGGAATTGCTGTAACAAATTTGCAACTTACCTAAACTTGGATTGTCATGAGCCTAGTAAATGTATATCAAGCCCTTTTTCTTAATCAGAAAGTTCTGTGTTATCAAACTTGGGCATTTTGGGGAGTTCCAAAAAGTACATGTACCATTATCTTTTGTCATTTAGCTCAGCAGAAGAACACTTGACTCTCATACAAAAGAGGAACACAAAGGCAAAGGAAGAAGTTAGAACTGCATTTAGCAAGCTTTTGGATGTCAAGGTCAGCTGCAAAAACAGAAAACAGAACAAAATAGTTTATTACAAGAAAATAAAGTGTAGTAATCAATCAATTTTCCATAGAAACACTTCACTGAGGACTGCTTCGACGTGTTCACAGTGAGCTCTAAGGAGTATCTGAGAGGAGAACTTAAGGAGAGTACAGGTAGGTTAAAATCCCTAAAAATGTTTTAATTAAGGAACTAGGTGGTGATTGGGAAACCAGGCAGGTTTTCTATTGCATGTATTAACTATGTTTAATGTATTTAAAAACTCTGGTTTTATGATTAGTGGAAGCTGCCCAGAAGGTATGACAAAAATTTATTCATTGACAAAGGTTTTACATATTTATGATGGTATGACATTTTTTTATTAATACAGATTTTTGTAACTAGACATTTTCAAGTTTTACTGTGTATTTTAATTATGTAAAAATAAAATGTATTGTGTCAGCATTGTTATGTTTAAAAACTACAGGATTACAGCCATCTTAATGTGGAGCTATTAAGTGAAACAGTTTTTATTTCCAGAAATTTCAGAAATACCAAAGCTTCAGAAGTTTTTGCAAGACCTGAGTGACTGTCACTCAGTGACATTAAACTACGTTTCAGGAGCTTATGGGATCCTTTCTTTAATCCAAGGGACCAATTCAAGGAGAATGGTAGGGCTGCAGAAGAAAAATCATCATCATGTTTAATTTATTCATTTGATCAGGGACAAAAAAAAAAACATTAGTCCAAGAGAGAAGAGATATCATGTGTCAGGTTATAGCAAAAAAAGCAATTTCCACCCACAGTCCTTGGAAATGTTGATGTTATACTTACAAAAAGTTCATAAAGTATATACAGAATAATACATGTAAGCATAACTTTATTCACATCATAAAAGCACATTCCACTCTCATTCAGACAGTTTACCACGCTCATACAATAGTCATTCAATATGTACAGGTTTGCTTTGGTAATGGCCACTGTTTAGTCAGGCATGTAAATATACAATAGTTTGTGCATAAAACAAATTTTTTGTTATTGTATTAATATTTTATGATGACAATTATATGTAGGGTTGGGCATCATTGAAATTGAACTTTCAATTTGTATTATCAGTTGTGTCAATCTCTGTTGTCTTTGGCCTTCTGTCAGTCTGTAATAAAATGATTCAGTAGAAAAATTCCAAGGTTAAATTTAGCAGTAGATGACAAGTCACTTCCCTTAAAAAGTACAGAAACATTTGTCACAATTTAACACCAAAAAATGAAACCAGTGGTTTTACCCAATCACTCTGAACTTTGAACTAGTTCTAGCAGTGAGCTCCATGAAGTGTAAGAGGAAACGGAAAATAATTCTTCCATGTATTTCCTGAAGAACAGAGCTATCTACATAAGTTCCTCTAGATATAGGCCACCAAAAAAGAAAAACAAATAATAACCAGGCAAATTATTGGAGCAAGCAGTCCTGAAAGATATTTTAAAGGCCAGCCAAAGGAGAACCTAATGTGAAAAGGTAATACAATACAAAAAAATAATAAAGGAACAGTTCATATTATGGACTGTAATAACAATAGTTTTCTTTGTTTTAGGATGGCAAACATGAAGACGTCTATGAAGACCTTGAGAAAAACAAAAACTCTCAACTTGAAATAATAAAAAAAAAGATGGCCAAAACCTACTCAGTTTTTGAAAACTGCTTGAGTAAAGGAGTTGAAACATCTAAAACTTCATATGAAAAATCTTTGAAGCTCTTCCTGTACCCTCAAGTATGTACTATATTACCATAAACATTAAAAAAAATTCCCTTTAAAAATGTGCTTGAAATACTGTTTTTTGTTTACATTATTTCCGTAAATTTTTCTAAAAGAGGCATGACAAGGGATTCCACAGGATACTGAAATGTGTTGTCAAAAATGGTGGCATCTACAAACCCAAAAAGCGAAAGGAAATAAACTTAAACAGGTGGCTAACGTCTTTCTTGACTAACAGCATTGACGACGAATTCAGAAAGACGTTTCCGTAAGGACTTTTTTTTAACGCAGAACACTGTATGTGTGTGTGTATATATATATATATATATATATATATATATATATATATATATATATATATATATATATATATATGTATACATATGTCTCTTATATTTAACAAATACCTTTATGAAAATCATTTGAATGTTTCAGAAATAAAGGGAAAAGTGGTCCATTCAATGGAGTGATAAACAAGTTTTCCTTAGACGCTGAAAAGCTTAAACAGAAGTACAAAGATGTAGAACTGCAGCTGATTTTTCTGATGACAGAGGTAACTGAACAAATACGATTGATTATCAATTTTATGCAAAATTTACCAAAATAAGTACGTCTAAAAATTATTTCAAATGTGTTGATAAGGTATTGATTTAAGAGGTTGCAATGAGGTAGAAAAAATAAACCAGTATATGAACATGTGTATAATAATTACCGTATGTTATATAATCTGAAATTATGTTTGCTTTGCTTTTGTTGGGGTGTGTGATTTAGGAAGAAAGAGTTCAGTCAGAATTGAAGAAAATGATTCGAAACGGCAAAAAGACAGTCTACAACAGTTTAGTAAAAACAATTCAGGAAACCATGCAAGAGTGCTACACGGGTACAGAAACTAATATGATATACAACTTTCCATTAATGTTTTAATTAAATAATTAAACAGTTCACTTGCACTCTTCTACAGAGGCGGCCAAATTTGAAAACGTCGGTGCACTGAAGAAAATGAGGGAAAAAATTGAAAATCATGTGAAAAAATCAAAGGACACCATGTTTGAGAAGGCTAAAAATGTCATGTTGTCAGAACTCAAGAGCTTAGCGGTTTGTTTCTATTTTTAATATTCAAAGATTGACCAGTTTTCATTCCCTGTCTGAGTATAATCTACCTTTGAATTGTAAGAATCTTTTTTATCTCTATTCTTCAATTTGTATTTTAATAAAACCTTTTATGTTTATTTCAGAATGAAATCCTGGAAACAGTGGAGAATACCATGAAAGAATCATTAGAGCTTTCATTTAAGACAGACGACTACTTATTACCCGGTAAATAATAAACTTTTTATCTGATTACATCAATCAGTGGGAATATATGAAACACTAAACATCTGGTAAAAAAATAATCCTTAGATGTCTCAAGTGAGCTTGAGATGGTGAAGAAAATCTATGAAGAGCTGAAGCAAAACCCAGTGGAAGAAGCTTTATAATATGGGTAAGGTTTTCAGATTCTACTTGTTATGTATCATTTGTCGGGATTTTAAAATGTTTTCAATTTTATTAGATATGGTAAGGTAACTAACAAAAAGAAATATTTATGCCTTTCATTCAACAGTTGCACCTATTAACATGGGTCCATGGGAATACCAAGAGCATGAAAAAACACAATTAAATGACAATTATTTAATACATCTTACATGCTTATCACATTTTCTTACCACTATTTAATGTTTTTATTTTTTTTTCTTTAGTTTGGCACTTGTCCAGAGGGAAACACAACTCAAAAAAACAGGGGTGTCCATAGAGCCCAGGAGCCATTAAAATAGTACTGTATGGTGTGGCCCTTAACCACACTTTAAGAATGGTACAAATTCGGTAATAAAGCAAATAGAACTGTTGCAGCTATACTTTTTTATTTTTTTAAAAAGCACAAAGAAATCATCTTCTAAGTCCCAAGCACGCACATACAAACACAAGGCAATTTAAAGAACCCAAATGATCTAATAATGATGTTTTTGGACTCTAGAAGAAAGCAGGATAAGTTAAACATGCATGGGGAGAACATGCAGTTGTCATATCCGACTTTGCAACATTCAGTTCTGCTACTTCTCCTCCCAGAAGTGCAGGTTCTATCTATGGGCCCCAAGTAAACTGTCAATTCCCCAGCAAGCCTCTTTACAAAGAGGCTTGCTGTCTGCTCTTTATTTTTTCAGCCTTAGTATACTCTCTAATTCTTGCACATCTAAACAAATAATTTCTCTATGCAGAATGTTTACAATAACCATTTATTAACCTCAATAATGACCTTAAGTTTAAACATTAAATCATTTCAGAGTCTTTTCAAAAGTTACAGAGAGGACTTCATACTTTTCAAAGTCACCGTCTCATTAATTCCATTCTATGATTATAGGTAATTTATTTAACCCATATTCAATTCATTTCAGTTTATTTACTATATGCAACCAATTTACAAAACTTGCAGAGATAATTCAATCAAATGATAGAGACAGACTGGCTCAAATTTTTATATCCTCCTGGATGAGCATGCAGCAACAGTAGATACTCTTGCATTGTCCTGTTGTATCTGCAGCAATCCGTCACACTGAGCATGAATGCATTGCTATATTAATAAAAGGAAAATACAGTAGAACCAGACTCAGTGTTAGGGGCCTTCTGCTGAGGTCAACTGGAAATAAAGACAAAAACAGACAAAAAATGAACAAGGAAGCACTGATCAATAACAAGTATCTATGTTAGAAAAGGTAACATTATTCAGCTCAGTTTCAGAGGTACACAACAGATTAGTAAAAAAGTTATTTAAAGCAGAAGAATTATTTTACCAATTATATTTCAGTTGTGTATCTTTCTTCAAATTACTGATTTACAATTTTTAATGAGCATGGTGAGTATAGCTTATAACTACAAGATTAAAGCAATTGCGTATTAACTCCTGCAAAAAAGATGCAAAGTGGTTTCTAAAGAGACAACCTTTATGTAATCTCCTCTTCCCAATATTTGTCTTATTACTATGGTATACAGGGAAACGTTCAACTGTTAGCTACAGTAATGTGATATTTGCAAATTAAGGACAAATTTCATTTCATATGAAATTCTTTAATAATGATGATAGTGTGGTCAGCACTTACCATAGGACAATTAGGCATTTGTTTTTAACTTTGATAGTGATATAGGATTTAAAAAAATGTTTAGGTGCAGATTAATTATTGTTCATTGGTGGACTTTTGTTTTGATTTCTTTACAACTGTACATTTAGTTGTACTGATGGATGGATTTATAACCTGTATGTTAACAAACCATATGAAATCGTCCCTGGATGGCAAAACAGCATGGTCTTTAATTATGTTCTTTGTAACCAATAAATCTAAAAGACTGGGAAGAAAATATGAATGTTCTTTGTAAGTTATTTGAAGCGATTGCAAACTGATTGATCCAAGTATCAGCTAGGTGTAGCCAGCAAAGAACAACTGGAGTACTGCTTTTTCCTGCTTATGGAACTGTTTGTACCTATTTGTAACATGGATTTATGTTCACCTCTGAGCTTAATGCAAGCTGTTCTGCTTGGTTACTAGAAGATCTTGTCGGTATTGCTTGGAAACATTTTGGAATATCCTTTCAAATAAAACATAAACAAGCAAACCAATGCCCAGTCCCAATAAACACACTAAAGCTTTAGCTCCATTATTAAGTGCTCACATGACATTTTGGTAAGTGAATATTATTGGGGTCACTAAATGTGGTATTCTTTATATGCAAGGTACTTATTTATAATAACTGGATAAATTACGGGCTGCTGAGTAGCGCACTACCACAAAAAAAGTTAGGTTGGCTTCTCTAAATTCTCCTTAGGTGTGAGAGTGTGCATGAATGATTGTTTTTTTTTGTTTGTCTCTGTGTTGCCCTGCAATAGAATGGCGACCTGTCCAGGGTGTACCCCGACTCTCACCCATAGACAGCTGGAGATGGGCACCAGCAACCCTCGCAACCCCAGTAGGGATAAACAGGTCTTGCAGACACTTATGGAAAAATTACAATCCCTCCACCTATCACCTGATTTGTATCTATGATTTTTGCATTTTTTAGTAAGTCTTCATATAGTAGGAACTACTATGCTAATTCATCAACAGGTTAATATAAATGAAGATGGTATTTTGGAATTTATGTTTTCTTTCCTAAACTCAATAACATTTTACCTATGTTCACTGATTTAGTAGTATGATTAGAAATATATGAAAAACCTTTACAATTAATGCTGAGTTATTTACATTCTAATTTTTTACTATTGTTATTTCTTTACATTGTGGTCTCAATGTTTTGACAATCTGGTTGTTATGGAGATTGTTTAATACCATTTATTTCATTTCACATAAGGAGTTTTTTTTCTAGCATTCTTATTATTTGGATTGGTTGGCAGGTATTTGATGTGATTTATGTATGTGTACATTTAACATGTTACTTAAACTATTAACTTGATTTGACAACGTGACATCTTCTGGCTTCACTTTATATTTCCTTAAGACAAAGTCTTTTTTTTTTTTTTT
>NW_015152411.1:23529-25203 GCF_000732505.1 Cyprinodon variegatus
AGAACTGAAGTTAGTTTAAATGGCAACTATCTGCCTTAAAGAAAGGCTAAAAGAAAAAAATGGTAGTTAATAACAGATTTTTTTTAGACCAAACAGAGGGAAAAAATATGGAATCACTCAATTCTCAGGATGCAGAAAATTCTGCATCAAATTGGCCCTGCTCATTAATTTGCCCACATTTCCCCACCTCCTAAATTGGTAAGAGGGTCACAAATTTAAGAACAGGCATTTCCTGAGGCAGATTCTGTCCAGGAGAGCAACAAACATCAGTTTCTCATGATTATTGAACCTGTTCTTCAGCTGTATGTGATGTGTTGAAGATGTAGGTATGGAACTTCTGGTACAATGCACAGACATCTCCTGCTCTCCATGCTCTGTACATGCCAACTTCATTCACAGTGTCCTAATAGATTGAGTAAAACTTGGCCTTTTCCCTCTCTCTGGCGTTGCAATGGTGAACAGACATAACTGCACGTCGTACTACTTATTCTACAAGATCCTAAAGACCACATCAGAGTAGGCAAGCACTGAGTTAAATCTGGAAAGAAGAAAGCAAAAGAAGCAGGGCAGAGTATCCATCAGCACTGTGGTAATTTTTTTCCCCCTTGGTACAGATCCCAACAAAGACTGGTGTGCAGTCTGGTACCTGACCAGTTGGAGGGCAGTGATTGGTAAATATTGTTTCCTCCACGCAGGAGCCATCCCCCTTCTGTTAGTGTGGTGTTCCCTGGTTTGTTCCCTGGTTTGAAGTCCTTTGTGTCCAATGCCATTCATAGAATGTGGGAACAGGCATGTGGCGTTGACAAATGCAAACCATTCCAATCAGTCCAATAGCTTCGTTCATCATGACAGAGGGGAGAAAGTAGGGGAAGAGGGCTATCCCCAAGAAACATAATGCATCCCCTTTGGACATCCCTTTTGCATATTGGGAAGTTTGTTTTGTTGATTTAGGCAATGAATGAAAACGTATAACACTCAGATTTATTCTGTTGCTGGGTGAGTATTCTCACGTGTGTTTCCCATAGGTTGTCTGGATGATAATCTTTTCCAGATTTTACAGATTGTGGAGTGAATGAACCTCTTTCCTCTTTCACTAAGTGGATCTGGACTGAAACACATCACACAAACTACAGCCACAGCACAAATAAGCCCTATCTCTATGGGAACCCCATTTTAGCTCAGAGACACTATTTTGACTTTATTCGAGTCTGACTCAAGTCATCAGATTTGTGACTTATGACTTGCTTGATCAAAATTAACAAAAGACTTGAACTGACTTTGACCTGCCCTTCCTGACCTGCAAATTTACTTGACTTAAGTCAAGGGACTTGCCCAGTCGCTGCAATCATGTTCATTTTATAATCATTATTAGCAAATAAATGCTTAGATAATCATTGCTTTATTTTGCTCCTGACTTGCAGAATATCAGAAAACCTGGCAACCAATCTTCCACGCAAATTATGGAGATGAATACCTGCATCGGTCTAATGACTGATCATTAAAGATGGAAGCCACTATGACCGGCAAAATTCCTATGTTTTGGATAACTTTGGATAACTCGACAACACAAAATAAAAAAGGACCTGCCTCTAAAATCTGCATTGTTACTGAAAGTGCAAGCAGTATATCAAATTCATTCATCGTTTTAGGACGTTGTAGAAAGAAAGAAAGAAA
>NW_015152411.1:27647-30232 GCF_000732505.1 Cyprinodon variegatus
CAGGTTGAAAGAACCTGTCCATAATGAGCAAGCATGGAGCGACAGTGGAGAGGAAAAACACCCCGGTGGAAAGAAACCTCTGGCAGAACTAGGCTCAACATGGCGGTCTTCTGCCGGACCGGTTAGGATTAGACAGGGAACGCAGTAAAAGTGTCTGGGAGAAATGACGCTGGTGAAACTGGTGGAGGAAGGGCTGGAGGTGGGTTGAAATGGTGTGATCTGAATGAAGTCACACAGTGCGCATCCGCCGCCTGCGCACAGGAGCAGACAAGTGCATATCAGAGGCCTTTTAAGATGAACTTTGGATGCCAATTGGCTTTCATGGAGGTGTAGTTCAAAGCTGATTGCCTGTGTCACAGGTGGATATAAGAGAGCAATTAGTTTCTTCAGTTGAACTTCCACCTAGGCTCCATTTCAATCTGAAAAACTGACACGAAGAGAAAAGACAATAAGGAGAAATTTATTGATTACTTTGTCTTTGGCGCTCAGACCTCGGCAGGAAACATAGCGCTTAATTTTGAGAAATATGCATGAACAGGAGCAAATAATAGGGCTTTTTCCCCCCAAAAAATTGCTTAGGTTGAGGCAGATATGACAGCATGCTCAGAAGGCATAGACTGAATTTAAGACCTAAGAAAAATAGAACAGCAAGAGTAGGAACAGGAAATGAGCCGTCAAGGCTTACTGAAAGGCCAGTGCCGGGAAGGCTTACCAAAAGAGGTCCAGTTGCCGCGAAAGCCTACCAAAAGAGGGCCAGTTCAGGTTTCAGCGACAATGTATCGCAACACAAATTTGGTGGCAGAACTGGCTAGCTCTCAAATCAAAGCATACATAGCTCTCAAAGCTATGTATGCGTCCCTGTAAGGAAGTTAGCTACTATACTGCTATAGTATACTTTTTTCAGTTGCTATGACTACAGTCATGGTGTGCGTGTAGATGGAAACACTTGTTTCTCTTCCAAATTGTCCTTATATTATGTTAGTATAGGTGTTGAAGCAGTTGAACCACACAATTACAAACATAAAGATTTTTAAATGTATAAGTATGGTTGCATTTCAGATTTTCCAGAGACATATTTACTGTGGATGTTTCCAAACCATGATTCTGTGACTTTTCTTTCTCCTCGCACATGTCCCCAATTCACTCTCCTAATCTACTAAAATGCAGCGGGTGCGCACCTTTGCATCAGTTAGAACTTTGACATTGAAATTGTTGAAAAAAAAGCTAAAGTGCTATTAAATACGAAGAGTATGTGTGAAGTTATTCAGACTTCACATCATTTAAGGACAGGACGGAAAGAAAAACAACTTGTATGCATTTTCCTTTTGCATATCGCAATCAGATTTTTTTTTTAAACCAAACATTTAATTTGCATTCCTTAGCTTAAACACCAGAAACAATTTACGTGCCTCCTGCAATGAGTAATCAGAATCAGGATATCTTTTATTACCAAGTACGATTTTAGACATACAATTAATTTTTTGTGCATAATAAACATTATCCAAGTAAAAACTATTAAGAAAATTAAGATTAAAAAGATAAGCACAGCTGCCACAGCTGGTGAAAACCATTCAAATGTTCACATTTGACATTTTTAATATGCAAGTAAAAGAACAGCAAAAAAGTCCAAGCTGAGTGTAAGGCATAGAGTGGTCGATGCTGTTTGGATGAGGCCAGTGCCCCCGTTGCTTTGTGTTTAGTCATGGTGGTATCATTATGAGACCACATCTTTCACAACTCAGTGAAAAGGTTTTAACCAATAAGATTTTTTGCTAGTGTAATGGGTATTTGTAATGTCTCCCAACAAGATATTCTGATGCTCTCTTAGGCACACATTGTTCCCTATCTTTCTCTTCTCTTTCTCTTTTGCTCTTTCTCTCTCTCACAAACACACACACAACCACACACACACAGTTCCCTAAACCTTGACTGTTTCTCATTATGTGTGTAACAGGTGGCACCAGTAGGTGTCACACTCTCCTTAGCCTGAGCTTCTATAAAAGGGGAAGCAGGAAGGGTAGTAGCCAGAAGTTCACTTCCTGTGTCTCGGACCAGGGGTGTGGTGGATCCATGCTGTTGGCTGGGTGGGGTCTGCATTATTGGTGTTCCGGCAGTAATTTTACCAGGGCGTGTGGTTGTTCAATGCCACAGGGTTGTCACTGCTTACTGCTGTCCTTTAAAGTTTGATTTTTCCTTTTGGTTATTTTTGGTCCTCTCAGGTTGAATTGTTTCTTTTGAGTACCTGTGAGGGCGGAGTAACAACTCTCCATTTATTTTGTTAGTTTCTTTTCACTTCCTGTATGTTAATATTTCTATTAATGTTTAGATAGTTGCATTTTTTTATATATACACTATATTGCCAAAAGTATTTGCTCACCTGCCTTGACTCACATATGAGCTTAAGTGACATCCCGTTCCTAATCCATAGGGTTCAATATGACGTCGGTCCACCCTTTGCAGCTAGAACAGCTTCAACTCTTCTGGGAAGGCTGTCCACAAGGTTTAGGAGTGTGTTTATGGGAATTTTTGACCATTCTTCCAGAAGCGCATTTTTGAGGTTGGACACTGATGTTGGACGAGAAAGC
>NW_015152411.1:31091-39792 GCF_000732505.1 Cyprinodon variegatus
TAATTTGGATGGGTGAGCAAATACTTTTGGCAATATAGTGTATATACAATAAAGATTGGAAAAATTAACTCTGCTTCAGTTTTCTTTCCCTTTTGAACACAGCAACCATAATTCTGTGTCATGTAGGATTAAATTTGTATTAACAGGGAAAAGTATGCATCAGAGCAGACTTGTCCATTCTTCAGATTGACAGCTTTCCCAGCATGCGCTGCGGCAGCAGCAGCTGTCAATCCAGCGCTCACGGAGCTCAGAGTATTAAGTTGAAAGTTTCCTTTTCTGTTGCTGTTGTTCAATAAAAGTACATTTTAAGATCATTTTAGGCAAGAACATTATACTTTTAAGCGTCACTATATGTTTACCGATTTAATGCATAATTGTTGAGAGGACTGTGGTAACCAGCGGACCTCTGAGGGTAAAGGCAGCCAGGTCTAATCCTAGCCCGTCTGCACTAGGTCTCAGTATAGCAGTGTGTGAAGGACCGCTGGGTATGATGGCGATTTTTTTTTTATTCAGCTCTAGGCGAGCGGGGCATGTGGTGACATTACGAGTACACTTTTGTTCCAATTGACACATATCTATACTGCGTGCTCCCGTTCTCCCAGAGTCTGTTCTTCTCAAGAACATACTTAACGAGGACATAAGTCCATACTCGCATTCTTGTGAACTGAGAAACAGCCCTTAACTCATACCCTTCTTTTCTATCTCAGTCCCTCTCTTTTCTTTCCCAATCACTGTTGTTCAATTAAGTGCTTTCCAACTCTTCTTATGTTGTTTTTTTCATATACACTATGACATTGTTGCTATTAATACTTGACCACAAAACGACATTTGAAGAAAAAAAAGGACTTGTCTTGCTTGACTAAACCTTGGCTTAAACTTAACTTGCTTGATCCGCCTTCCAGATGACTAGGGACTTGCTTAATACTTGAGTGCTGTTACTTGGGACTTCAGACTTGTATGTATGGGACCTACTCCCATCTCTGGTATAAACTAAACATTCTTAAGAAAATTGTAATTTTCAAGGAGACACTGTTTCTATTAAATAAGAAAAGATTTGTCTTGTTTTGTAACTTTATTTGAAGGCAAACATCATGTGAGGTACATTCCACAATAGTCAGTGAATGTGCCCCGAGCAAAAAGATATCACATTCTTTGTAGCCCTTGCAGCACAAAATAGAACATTTATGCCAAAGAGATGTGAGGAGGGTAAAACAAATAAACTCTTAGGAGATTTCTCTAAACAGGGCATTAAAACTGACATCATATATCTTATAAGCAACAAGGTCCTGAAAGTATTACACTGCTTCCAACAAAAATGCAAGGTCGCTAACTAAGAAAAATAAATTCCTCTAAGAATAAATAAAGTCATGCACAAAACACTAAGAAAATATATTCATACACAAGATTTCCCAAATTTTGACAATGAATGTCAATTTCGGGGTGTGACAAAAAAGTACAGGCCAGAACAAAATAAGGCAACAACCCTGAATTGATGTCAATTCAGTGCTTCATTTGAATCCACCTGTTTTATGGTGGAGATTAAAATTGTGAGATTTGCAGAAAAAGGAGGTGTCAATGGGGTTGGAACTTCTCTGTACGTCCATTTCACCAACTGAACTATCATTTATCATCTATGACAATGTAAACTCGGTTTTGCGTTTTATGACCCCTTTAAATCTTTAGGATTATTTAGGGCAAAAAAAGGCCACTCTGAATTGCTTGAGGTCACATTGTTCCTGCAGGAGCAATTAAGCCAGCACTGGATACTATACTGATATAAATTAATGCATCTGAAATGCATTAAAGCTGGCTTGGCTATGTCCCAAAGAACTGTCCGGTACCTGCTCAAAATCCTAGATTCTCAAGGAGTACAGCTAAGGCTTCAGAATCGTCCAAGAATACGTCTCAACAGAAATAGATTCATATGACAAACTAAAACCATACGGAATCTGTATTAATGGATCTGTTGACAGATTTTTGTGTATGTTCTTTTTGCAGCATGCTTACTCCGCAAGTAAAAATCCCAGGGTTATAACTGGGTACTTTATTGATGAAGGGGAATAGGAGCCGAACGTTTTCTGGTAGACGCTACATTTCCAGCTCAAGTAATCAAAAAAAATATATATAGATAAGATCTCGTAATTATGAGCTCTTTTCTCATAATAACAAGATAAGCTCATAAGCTGTCTGATTATTTTTTCTTTTGTGAATTTAATATGTTTCCGTATCTATTAGTGGCTTCAATAATCTCTAAAAGTAGAATGTAAAGGAATCTTTTAGTTATCAGGCTCATCTCCTGTGAAACCAACTACCAGATCATGTTTACCAGAAAAACATCCTGTCTACTTTTAAGACAAGACTTAAACTTTCCTTTTTCATAAAGCTTAAAGTTAGAGAGACTCAGGTTATCCTAAGGGGTTGGAAGGGGTTGGCAATTCCAGTTCCTGAGGGCCGGTATGCTGCAACGTTTAGATTCACCTTTGGTCCAAGAAACCTGATTTAGGTGTATCTTTTGTTTCCTCAGTAACCAGGCTTCTGGTAGGGGACTGGAGCTTGAGGATGACACATACCACCCCACGAAGGGTGAGAAAACAGTTTTTTTATTTATATATATATATATATATATATATATATATATATATATATAAATAAAATATGATGATTGGCCCAAATGCAGACACAGTTGGAGTACAAAAAGCAGTTAAAGATGTTTATTAGGCTACAACAGATGGGAAAGGCTCACTACTGCTGGCGGGGAAAGGAAAGTACAAGTGAGGAGCATGCCAGGTATGGTTAATCAGTCTGCGACTTACTGCCTTCCGATAGGAGGAGATGGCTGAGCCACAGGTGGATCAGTGGATGGAACATTGGCCAGAGCCCGAACAGCGCCATCTCTGCTGCAGCTGCCTTGGAAGACGGCGTCTAAGCAGCTGCCGCCGACTGCAGCACAGGTACCTCGGAGGGGCTGCCGACCGCGGCCGCCGAGTGACCTTGGAGGTGTGGAGCGCCCGCTGCGTGGTCTTGGCTCAGGTTCTGGCCCACTAAAGGGCTCGGGTTTGAGTTCTGGCCCTCTAAAAGGCTTGGGTTCAGGTTCAGGCCCACTAAAGGAACTGAACCTGAACCTGTCTGTTCCTGTTTGGCTGTGACACCATCCTGGGGAGAAAAATCAGCTGTGCTGCTTCCATCAACACTCTTGTTTATAGATGCTGGAAATTGGCCTGTTTTTCAGTGTAGTCCTGTTTCTCTGACCGTGACTGGCTGGATGTGCTCTCTTCATCCTCTGGCATGGGTTGGCTCGGAGCTCGTCTCCCTGGCTGTGTGTTTCCTGGATGGGGCCGCCTTTTACAGCTGCTTTTGTATCTCTGCTTCTAATTATTTGAAGCCCAGTTGGCCTCGACAGATGGCCGCTCACACTGGTTCTGCTGGAGGTTTCTTCCTTTTAAAAGGGAGTTTTTCCTCTCCACTGTCACTACAAGCATGCTTAGTGTGAGGGATTGCATTTGAGTGAATGAGTCGATGCAATCAACTGGTTTTCCTTAGATAGAAAACTTTGAATCAATTTGACTGTATGATCTGGTTGAACTGTAAAGTGTCTTGAGATGACTTGTGTTGTGAATTGGCGCTGTATAAATAAACTGAATTGAAATTAGGGCTCGGGTTCGGGTTCTGGCTTGGCTGGCTGACTGGGAGCTGAAGGAGGTGGAAGACGGGCAAAAAAATCCTCATTCTCACCATAAAAAACTCAAAAAGATCTGCTTCACTAACTTGAGGAGGAGGTTGTCATTATTTATTTAAGGATCTGACCCAAAATGCAGAGAACCATTCATAGAGCAAGGCAAAGGTTTAAACAGGTTTTTTGTGGTAAGGGTTGAGGGGTTTGATCTGGTAGTCAGAGGACTGGTGAACCGGAACTGGAAGGGAGGAGGTAAGTTCACAGATTTAAGTTCAGGTACCGTGGGAATCTTGGTTGCCGTAAGGATAATTCTAGTGAGGGACTGACGTTTGGGAGTGTTCTTCTCAAGCTTCGAATCCAGTCTGTGTGGGTTGACCTAGTGAAGGGGGGACTCGTTGGAGAGCGGACAGGTAGACCTTCGTTTGACTCAGAGGAGTATGAGAGGACTGTCACTCAGAAATCCAGGAGAACTTGAACAGAACTTGTAAAGGTTAATCCCCCGCTCAGTGTGAGACTCAAATAATCCTTCCAGGGGAAGAAGGCCGAAAAATCCAGCTTGCAGGATGACTTCCTGCCGAAAAGGCAAAGACAAAAACACGGTTAGGCTAAGTGAAAACAAAGACTCAGTTAGACTCAGCAAAACTAAGCTTGGCTAGAGTACCCATACCTGGCAAACACTCTGGCCCCGAGGTAGTGACAGTCCACTGCTTAAGTACTCCTCCCAATAATGATCCAACGAGACGCAGGTGTGCAGGGAGGACACAGGGAGGACAGGGCGCCACCTTATGGTGGAGGGAGAGACAAACACAAACAATAGACCACACAAACTGGATTCCTGACAGAGGTAAACATAAAGTCTGTCTTAGTCTAGGGGCAATTAAATGTTTTAAGGACCTAAAAGGTGGTAACAACTGAGAATCATGAAGGTGGCGGCTGAGGCTATTGGAATAACTGACCAGGAATGGAGATTAACCGGATAACGAGTTAACAGACGGCAGAACGCTGAAAGACGGGGAAGCTGGCGGATAGAAAGGAGGTTAACGTGGCAATAAGATGTTAATGTTGAACAGTAAAACCCTGAATCTGTTCTTGTACTGTGTTACCGCTAAGCCTATTGAACGTAACAGCCACTGTTGGGCAGCAAGCTGCCCAGCGAACGTGTCTGCTGGGTCTGTTTGGCCAGAGTGTACTTCTGTGGTTTTAGGGTGATTGGCCCAAATGCAGACACTGTCGGAGAACAAGGAGCAGTTAAAGATGTTTATTAGGCTACAACAGGCATGAAAGGCTCACTGCATGAGGTGCTTGAAAGTCCAAGTGAGGAGCACGCCAGGTATCGTTAATAAGTCTGCGATTCACTGCCTTCCAACGGGAGGACATGGCTGAGTGACAGGTGGGCCAGCAGATGGAACACGGGTTGGAGCCAGAGCTGCGCCGCAGTGGAGGCAGGTTCGAGGAGCAGCTGAAGGAACCAGCGTGAATCCAGGAAGGGGATTGTTTTGTCCGGCTCTGTAGCACCGAGGGGACTTGAGGGGAACGCCAGAGCAGAATCTGAGCATCAGGGATTCAGGAACCAGTCATCAGAGCATGGTTACTGACGGGTCAGTAATCCAGAGCACAATGAACTGAAGGAGAGAGGAGACAAGTTAGAACCAGGAATCCAGAACATCAGACAAACAGGAATGAAGATCTGTCGACAGGACAGAGGGCTTGGCGTACCACAACGGTTTAACACTCCGGCGCCCTTCGGCTGACTGAATGCTCCTCTTTAGCTCAGCAGAGCAGCCTCAATGAGCTACAGGTGCGGGGCCACACCCACCTGTCAACAACAACCACCTGTGGAAGAGAGTGAGAAGAGCACAGAATCCTGACCTATATTATCACACATTACATGCTATTGTCTTGTTACAAGTTTGAGAGGAAGTTTTGAACAAATGTGTAATCAGATGTGTAATCAAATGGACATTAAAGTGGTTAAAGCTTAGTTAACATTTGAGGTGGTGTGTTGAACGAAAGGCCAAAAAAATTACAGCATACTGGCCCTCAGG
Organism: Cyprinodon variegatus; assembly: GCF_000732505.1. Classification (NCBI taxonomy): domain Eukaryota; kingdom Metazoa; phylum Chordata; class Actinopteri; order Cyprinodontiformes; family Cyprinodontidae; genus Cyprinodon; species Cyprinodon variegatus. Next base: position 36,810 of record NW_015152411.1, read on the forward strand.
AATTGGAATTGCCCACCCCTGTGTTATAGAACTAAGGGCTGGTTATACTTCCCGAAGTAGTGTGTTGCAGTGAGCAGACATTTTTCATTAATGCTCAATTTTGAGCGTGGTCTGGTCTCTAGATACGGTGGAGGCAGTGACGAAGTGGTGGCAAGTTTGTCCGACAACGGAGGGACATGAGGGCGAAAAAGAGTGGGGATCCAGGTGGAAAAAGGGTCCAAGCGTTCTCGCGAACCTCGCTCTTCTAGCTCGTCCAACTTCACCAGTCGTTTTCCTCAATTACGGTCATAAAAACAAAACAATCCGGCCACCTGTCTGCAGCACTGTCTAGTATAATCAGCAAGTATAAATCAGCCTTTAGACTGTGGGAGGACATAGGGATCCCTTTTCTTCATTCTCCTTCATTGTAACATTCTGCTTTATTTGTTACACACAAACACTATGATCTCTGCTGTTTCTCAAAGTAGTTTCATCTGGGCTATTATTGTTTGGCTGTAACATCATCCTGGAGAGAAATATCAGCTGTGCTGCTGCCATTAAAGCCTTTTTTTTTTTAATAGATGTTGGCATTTGGCCTGTTTTTCAGTATAGTCTTTTTCTCTGACTGTGGCTAAGTGGATGTGTTCGCTTTCATCCTCTAACTTGGGAGCTGGCTCAGAGCTGTCTGCTTTGCTGTGTCTTCTCTGGACGGGGCCGCCTGTGGACATGGTTGACAGTTACCTTTTTTACTCTTCTTTCAGTATTTCCGCTTCTGTCTCATTGAATCCCAGTCAGACTTGGCAGATGACCGCTCACACTGAGCCTGCTTCTGCTGGAAGTTTCTTCCTATGTAAAGGAAGAAATTCTCCTATATCGCTACAAGCATGCTTGGCGAGAGGGATTGCTGTCGACTCAATGAGTCGATGCAATCAGTTGGTTTTCCTAAAGCTGTGTTCACACCGAACGCAGCAGGAGCAGCAAAAACGTGTCTGCTGCTTCATTTTTGCTGCTTGTACCAGTTTAGTTCTGACGTGCTGCTGAAGCAGCTTTGCTGCTCTAGCTGCGCGGTGCAAAAGTGGGTCTGACGTGCGTTGGGCAGAGCTACTCTATCCTTTCTTTGCCCTGCAGCTACATTTGCTCTGATCAGTGGGAATAAAGTAGTTTTAATATTTTTTTAAGTGGGAAATCCACCTGAAAACTTAATCTGTGCAGTCAGTTCATCCAGATTGCAATCCTGCCTTCCAATATTATTTCTATCAGAGCCTCAGGACTCCTCGCAGGTTCGCCTATGGAAGGCCGATTGGTTTAAAAACACGTGAATTCTGACACGTAAACAACAAGTGATTAACGGTTGTTTGCGCGTTGTCAACGTGTTGTCTTTGCCTTTTAATCGGCCACACGTAGTTAACACATTGAGTTGCTTAGCAAGCGTGAAAGTTGACACACAAAGCAGGAAAAGAATGAAAACCGAAGTTTCAAAAACTGTTTGTTTATTTATTCATTTTTTATTTTAAAGTGAACAAAGACTACACTCACAAGAATCCAGAGTGGAATAAAGGTGCCAACCACCAGGAGCATAAATAAATAAAAGCAAATGTAATGATAGAAACCTTAGTCAGTTAAATAACATGACACAGTTGCATAACTGATGTTGCTGCTATTTTCAAAACCCATTACTGTAAAAATGTCCATAGCTGAATATTGGTTATTTATTCTCCAGTTTTATATTGTTAAAACACTTTACAGAATTGTATTGTTTATATTTTAACTCTTCCCTATTATGTTATTCTTATACATTTTTGTAAGGTCCACATTTGTGTGACCATTTTCAATAATCTTTCTGCTGCTGTAAATTTGCCCATTGTGGGACAATAAATGGATTTTCTTTTCTATTAAAGGGGATAGAAATATATAAGTAAATCTTAACAATGTATGTATAAAAATATATCTGCAAAATCTCTAATATTCAACAACAAAAATCACTTAGTTAAGTATGTTGTGCAAAACAGCAATAAAAAAATTAAACTCCTATCAGATTTATAGTCCCCATTCTGCAGATTTCAGAATCTGTCCTTAAATTACAGCCAAACTCATTTACACAGTAACAGATAAAAACTTTTAGATAAACCAAACATTACCGCCACATATCAGGCAAAAAGAAGGGCGCATTTTAAGGCCGCATAACTAGGAGTCTTGGAATCCAACCAGATCTATGACGTAATCGTCCTTCGAATCTGGCCTTCTAAGGACGCATCCCATGAATTCGAACAGGGCCAGTGTTTCAGAAATAAAATATATAATCTCTCCCTGTGCAGTTTCTCAGTGTTGGTTCTTCGTCTTTACAAGCTCCTAACTTTGAGTTTTCCCCTGAAGTTTTCTGGTTTTTGGTTCGCTGTATTTTTGTACTTTGGTTTTTGGATTTTTGCCTCAGTTAACTTATTAAATCTTCAAGACTTACCTCTACCTCCTGATCTCTGCATTTGGGTCCTCAAAACCTCAGCCCAGTCATTACAAATCTCAGATTACTCTATAAATGGTCAAAATCTACACTCTTACCTATTAATCCTGGTTTCAAAAAGGCCTCATATTTGCAACTGCAGTCAGTGTGTCATAGTTTAAGTATTTCAAATTTCTAAGGTGATATTAGATATTTTCCCACGGTGCATCTGATGATCTCTCATGGCACACTAGTGTCACTGGTCTAACCCACATGCAGATTTTCTGAGACACTGCTGTCTTTAAAAGGTTTATTTACACAGAATACATAAATATTACCAAGGTTGTGGACGTTGGTTAGGGGCAGGAGTGGCTGACTCACCAGGCACTGCAGACATTGCAAAGACAGCTAAAAGCAATGTGAATAAGATATATAAAAAGTGTGGGAGGGGTTAAAAAAAAGCAAATAAAATGTATGACCAACTCAATCTGGCACAACAAATTGAATTGTAGAAAATAATTTACAGACTGCTGAATTACAAAAAAAGGTGGAACAAGGTGTGGCATA
>NW_015152411.1:40760-42063 GCF_000732505.1 Cyprinodon variegatus
TGAAATAAAAGAGCAGGTGTAAATCCTTTGAGTAAAAAGAACAAAAGTTAGAGGCAGAAATAAATCATTGTTTCAGAAATACAGAAGAATGTTAAAACAAAATGAAAAGGAATATTTATGGTGAAGTAAAAACATGATATAAAAATGTTGTGGTGTAAATCATCAGACAAAAATAAAAACATCTTTTAAAAATGTTGGTGTGAATAAACATGAAAAAAATCAAAAAGGTTGCAGTGGAAATATTTAACAAAAAACTCCACTTAAAATAAATACACAAAGACAAAATAAAGACTTCAATAAACATGTATAACAGAAAAGGAGTGGGTTAAAAAATAAGTCAGCATTAAAGCAATAAGAAAAGTAAAAATAAAATTGTAAGTTAAAATATATATTTTTTGATGAATAATTGATCAATTGTTGAAGAAATATCTTCTTTTTATTATTTTTTCACATTTAATGGCACACAAATTGACATTATTAGCTACTTTTTCAAGCAATTTTATATTATTAAGTCCTTTATTTATTTCTGTACGTATTTTTAATTATGGCAGGATCGGTCCTCCATAGAACCAACTGTCCTGATGTTTACTGCCCAGTGCCCCTATTCTTGCATCTAAATGCTCACTGTGATAAGCAGCAGCTCAGTTTCCTTTTCTTCTTATTTTGTGTCACTCTTTTCTCAGTTGGCATTTCTCCCCTCTTGTCTCTTGTTCACCCATATGCCACACCTTGTTCCACCTTTGTTTGTAATTCAACAGTCTAAATTATTTTCTACAATTCAATTTGTTGCGCAAGATTGAGTTGGTTGTACGTTTTATTTGCTTTTTTTAGCCCCTCCCACACTTTTATATATCTTCTTCACACTGCTTTTAGGCTGTCTTTGCAATTTCTGCAGTGACTGGTGAGTCTAACCCATATTTCAGAAAATAGCCTACATATATGAATTGTTTATTTATTCCAAGTGTTAAACATTAGGAACAGATAACAAATTCAAACACTGTGATTTGTATTTCAGTTTCTTTTCTAATGGATAATGGATGATTTTGTGCGTAACAAACTAAACCATTGGGGTTTAAATGAGTTGCAGGAAAAATTTGAAGGTAAAGTATTAAAATTCCTTTTTATTAATTAGGAAATAATAGTTTTAACTTCAGCTATTGTTAAAATGACAATCAAATGTAACACATATTTATTTGTTTCTTTCACTTTTGTGGTGTTTAAGTTCACACAAAAATGTTAACAGTTTAATATACACTATATTGCCAAAAGTATTTGCTCACCTGCCTTGACTCACATATGAGCT
>NW_015152411.1:43645-44916 GCF_000732505.1 Cyprinodon variegatus
ACTATCTTATGGATAAAGATATTGATGAACTGATTCCGAAAATGGGACCAAGGTTACGATTCAAACAGAGACTGAAGTAAATGAAGGTAAAATCTCACACAGAAAATATTTTGGACTGTTTTGTTTTACCTCATTAATTATATTTGTGCTAAAAATGTTTTTAAAGCTAACCCTTGTCTAAGTTCAGGGTACTGTTTCACGAAACAGGTTTAACAAACTCAGATTCAAATCCTCAACTCGGAATTGATGTAGTCTAAGGTCGGGAGCTCTTGAGTTTTTCGGTTTCACAACGGCTGCTATGAATTAGTTAAGTCAACTCTAAGTAGGTCCACACATTTGAGCACGTGCGTAACAAGTTTGAAAAGGCATTATCATTGGAGCCCCAAATCCACAAGTCACCGTGACAACAGGCAACAGGAAGTGCCTATTTCACCCCTCTGGAACTGTAGATTTTAATGAAGAAATGAAAAGAAAATGCAGAATGTGTTAAAAGACAGAGAAACAGTGGTACAGCTACAAAAGAGTGGAAGATAGCGAAGGAGAAGATTGCTACCCGAGTTAATGAAGTGTTTATGGCAGGCCATTTTAACATTTATTAAAATAACTCTCCTCTTCTCCAGATATCAGGAATACATATTCAGTCAAACTAATACAGATCAATCCGCTTGCCATAAGCTGTTGTGACCACAGCATAACTAGTAGGCTTAGTAGCTTATCACTGAATGAATCCTAATCCTAACCCTAAGGTAATTCATCTTCCCCCCGCAGAATTAAGTAATCTATTTATGTGTAATCTGAAAACAATTTCAGAAGTTCTTCATGTTCTGTAAAAATAAATAAATAAAAATAAAATGATCTGCATCTCGCTCATATAAACAAAGCAAAAAGAAATAAATCTCATATCCTTTCAACATAGTTGTAGAATCCTCTGCTTACAGTATAAATATTTAATTCTCTGTGGAAAAAAATGCAGATTTTTCTTTAAAAACATCCTCATCAAACAGACATGCAATGTTTTTAAAAGCTAAAGTGTGTAACTGAGCTAGTGAGTGATTTCTTTTATTTTTTAAGTAAAAAACTACAACAAAAATCTGACTAAATCGATAACTCAAACAGCGTGATTGGCTGTAAGGTCTCTCTCTTATGTGGTTTAAATTTCCTAATGTGGGCTGGATGGGCTTTTCATGATATCAGGTGAGAATTTCATGCCAAATATATTTACCTAAAAGGCTTTGTACTGTTAAATGCTTACTTTACCTAACTATTTTTTT
>NW_015152411.1:47040-48242 GCF_000732505.1 Cyprinodon variegatus
AAAATTCCAGTTTGCGAGCGCAAATTACTGCACGCAAAATTGGATCTTGATAAATCCGGCCCTAAGACTACATTCACACCACAGGCCTTAATGCTCAATTCGGACTTTTTTGTATATTCCAAGCTTACCGAAGATGTTTCAAAAATTTTTTGAGTGTTGCGTTTGTGTGGATGTAGGCTAAAGTAGTGTCTTGAACCCTGGTCCTTAGAACCAGCATGTTTTAGAATTGAGTCAGATTATTGCATCAGCTCCTCAGTTGCCACCAGGGGCTGTAGCAGGCTATTTGTAACCCCTTTATTGAAGACGGGTGTTTGAAAGCAGGGAAAAACCTTGACCATGCAGAACAGTGAGTCCTGAGGTCAAGGGTTTAAGACTACTGATCTAAGGTGTTTTTTCTCTATTTTGCCTGGTCATAATTTATTAGATAAAGAATCATTCAAATCTGGTTTGTGTTTTTGGTCATTTGAAATTATTCCTAAATAATTTTACAATAGCAAAATAAGAAATATATACTTTTATTACATGCTAGGGTGTAAAATCTAAAAGTGTTTAGAGGATGTGCTTTACTTTGACTATAATGAAACACTTTCCAAACCAATTTAAAGGCAGTGATGAGCAGTAGCACCGCTACATGTCGCGAAGCTATTAGTTTAACTACATTTTCCAGTAGCTTGACCGTAGCGTCGCTGCTTTATTTATGAAGTAACTTTCCTGTAGCGACGTTATTGTTTGATCAAGAAGCGACGTAGCGTCCACAAACGCTACAAAATCCAGGGCATAACTAAGAAATGAAACCAGGTTTTCTATTTTGAAAAAACAATCAGCCACAAAACTACTGTAAATAGCAGTTTCAGCTGACGCTCTTATAAGTGGCGTAGTAGCACAGGCACACTCAGTAGGGTTAAACAAGCGCACCCTTTCCGAGTCTGTCGTTCTATTGGCTGGAAAGTTTGCTAGGCGACGATCCAACTGCAGTCCGAGAGAGCAAAAAAAAAAATCCCCAAGCAGAGCCTACGGGTTTGCGAGCGTATCTGAGACTCGTGCAGAGCGCAGATTGTGTGCGAAGAGAAGGAGGCAAGCGAGAGGAGAAAATATCTGTGCAAGAAGCATTAAATCTGAGAGAAGAAACAAAGATTTGAGAGAGAAGAGAAAAGATTTGAGAGAGAGCGCATGTTTTGAGTGTGAGCATTATAAGTTTTGAG
>NW_015152411.1:48695-50667 GCF_000732505.1 Cyprinodon variegatus
GTGTTATGTCATTGGCTGATCTTTAATAAATATTTTAACCAGTGTATCAGACTTATTTTGAATTGACATTAGCTTGGTTCGACGTTAAGTAGCTTCTGATGTAGTTAAGCTACTTTTAACACATTAGTGTAACTTAGCTTGCTATAATTCTTTAGGTGGTAGCTTTGGTGTAGTGAAGCTTTATTTATTGTTGAGTAACTGATAGCTTAGGTCACTACACTGGACAAGTAGCTTGCCCAACACTGTTTAAAGGGGACTCATTTTGGGAAAAGGAATATTTAATACATATTTGATGTTGAGCAAAGACTTTCTGTGAAGTTTATGATTTCTTTAAAAAAAAATTCAAAATTGCATTAATATTTGTAAATGATTGTTTTAAATGGATGTTGTATTAACTGCCATTTTTAACAAACACTGAAATGACATCTGTGTTTATCAGACTTTCCCATCCACCACTTATACAAGTAAGAAATACACATATTTTACTGCTATACAACTAGAAGGGAGAAATTACCAATAAATCTGTTTTTGTTTTTTCCTGTTTTTATGATGACAAGGAAAGAGAAAGTTGGATTTCCAGAGTGACTCCAGCAAAGTTCAACCGACAAAACGACGGGATAGTAAAGGTGCCATCTTCTCAGTTGTTTCTTTGAGAAATTTGAAAAAACAGATAAACTAATATTTGGACAAAAAAGAAAAATGTTTAAGCCTCCACTTTGAGCACAAAGTTGTAAACTACCTCCAGTACAGCTGAGATATTACCTGTTTGGTTGGAGAGTATTCTACAGAACTGATACTAAAAGACCCAGTTCAATTATGACTTCAATGTTTGCAATTGACCTGACATTTTTTTTAACTTTCACTTACAGATTTAACGATTTTCTTTGATGTAAAAGACATAATGGCAGATGTCCACGCAAAACTACAAAACCAAGAAGACACAAAGGTTAACACTTTTTTGAAGTAAGTACTTTTCTGTCTTCTTGGACAGTCTGCTCAAAAATCACAAATTATTTTGGCTTTGCTTCATCATTAAGTATTTATACAATTGTATGTTGATGAGATGCAAAGGCATATAAATAGCAATGCTTAATTTGTTTTCATCCTAGATACTTTTAACTAAAGGTATCTAGCATCCTTATGCAGAAAATAACTATTAATTCAGTTAAATAAACATGCTTTTAATTATATAATCTTTGTTAAGTGTTTTTTGTTCATTAATGTATTTGGTTAAAATGTACTTTACTTACGGTTACCTCAACATTTATGGTCTGGTTTCTTTTTATGGCTAATCTTCTATAAAAGGAAGAAAAATGGTCATCAGTGGCAAGTCTGTATATTTTTACATTTACAAATAGATAGCACAATATGGCCTGTACAAAGCAGAACCTAAAATTAAACAATATATATATATTTTTTTTATTATTTCAATTTTGGATGAAACCTAAATTTGAATATTTATATCAAATTAACGCCTATTCTTTACTGCACTGTGCACATTTTGGCTATCTGCTTCAGGGATGTAAAGCTTGATAATTTATATTAAAAAAAACCTTTTATTTAATATTCATGTATATATTAAACTAATACCAAGCTATGCTTTGTTGTTTACCCTTAGTCTTTAAATAAATTTAAGAGACTTGAGAGGTTCAAGGTTTAAAACTTTAGATTTTCAACAGGACTAAAATAATGAATCTGGAGACGGAAAAAAGAGAGCTGGTTGGAGTCTTTGGGAAAACCGGAGCTGGAAAGACGTCTTTGATAAATGCTGTCATTGAAGAGGAAAGGCTTTTACCATCTGGAAGTCTCAGTGCCTGTACCTCAGTCATGATCAAAGTGGAGGCTAACAGGCTCAACCATAAATATGAGGCAGAGATTGAGTTCATCACAAAAGAGGTAAACTATAGATATATTTTTCTTCCTTTTCAAATATGTTTCAATACATATTTTTTAAAACTTTATATTAAAATAA
>NW_015152411.1:51665-53085 GCF_000732505.1 Cyprinodon variegatus
TTTATTATTGAGGTGTTGACTGAAGGTTTGATTATTATTATATGCTGTCACTAATAGTACTAGTTGTTGTTTTAGTAGTACAGTTATCAATTACTATGTATATGTCACCTCAGATTGTTGGAAACTGTTCTACTGTGTGGATTGTATCTGAAATCAACCGAGCAGCAGCAGAAAGAGAATCCTGGGAGATCCTAAAAAGTGCAAGCAGCCTCCTTGGAAACGGAGGGGAATGTCGGCACATCCACTTTATCTGCACCAAGTCTGATGTTATTGAAGATTCACATGATGAGTAAGTTAGCTATTACATTTAATCCATTCCAATCCACTTTATATATATACTGTAGCACATTTAAACTACAAAATGTTCCAAAGAGCTGCACACACAACTATAACCATTACCTCCACCTCTCGGTAAGTTTAACACAATAAATATAAGTAAGACAGTTTAAAACAATAAATATAATAACATAAACACAAAGCCACAGAGGACAACACAACTTATGCAATGATAAAAGCCAGAGAATAAAAGTGAGTCTCTAAACACTCCACCATTGGAGCCATAAGCATATTGAGGGCCAGAGTATTCCACAGCTTTGGACGGACAACAAATAACACTCTGTCCCCTCTGGTTTTCCGATTTATCTTAGGAGTCACAAGCTAGAGCTGGCTGTCAGACCTCAAAGCAAGCAGGGGACGGTAAATTTGGATGAGGTCTGTTGTACTGTACTGTGGCGCCAGTCCATTCAAGGCTTTAAAAACTAACAATATTTTAAAATAAATTCTAAACTTAACAAGGAGCCAGAGCAAACACGCAAGGATTGGGATGATGTGTTCACCTTTTTTGGTGCCTGTTAAAAGTCGTACCGCAGTGATCTGTACTAACTGCAAGTGGGAAAGTGCTTTGTGGAAGATACCCGAATAAAGTTCATTGCAGTATTCCAGATGACCTGAAATAAAATCATGCATAACTTGCTCAAAAAGATTAAAACATAGAAACAGCTTAACTTTGGATAAAGGACGAAGATGATTAAAACCTGATTTTAAAATGCCATTGATCTGTTTATCAAATTTAAAATCGCTATTTTTGATGACATGTCAAGGCTGGTGACTTTGGGAAACAAATCATTTTTGAGTGATCCTAAGTTCGTGTGGGCAGATCCAATCGGCATGTAAATTTGACAGTCATCAGCGTAGAAGTGGTAAGACACGCCATGCTTCTTAAAAATCTCCCCATGTAGGAGGAGGTACAAAGCAAAAAGAATGGTTCCCAGGATAGATCCCTGGGGGACTCCACAGGGAAGTGGGGCAGAAGATGAGGTGGAGTCTCCCAGCCTGACTGAGAAGGACCTCTCTGACAGGCAATACTGAAATCACTGCAATGTGATGCCCCTGACACCTACACAATCTCTGAGGTGGTTTA
>NW_015152411.1:54491-56075 GCF_000732505.1 Cyprinodon variegatus
TGAAAAAATGAGGAGGGAAGAGGTCTGTGGGACAGGAAGAGGGTTTTAGTTTTTTTTTCACTATCCCTATGAGCACAGACAATGACTCAGACTGAAACTGACAAAGAACATCTGAGCACTGAGTGAACACTGAGTAACACAATAAAGAGATAGATATGTTGGCCCTAATAACAGCAACCTTCTCATTAAAAATGGAGAGGAATTTTTTTTTTACAAGTTTTCCTTGTCATCTCCAATGTAGTGGACTGATTCGGATTGAAAACAGAACCCATTGTTTTAAAAAGAACTTTAAGCTTACTGATATAAGTCAAGATCGAGTGTGAAAAATACTAACTTTCTCAGCTTTAAGCCGGGCGTACATTGTGCAATTTTTTCAATCGTTGCACATAGCTGCTGCTCATAGTGTACAATTAACCGCAGGGTTTAGTGGTACAGTGTGAGTTCACAGCTCACGATTTATGTTCGGCCCGATGCTCTGATGCAATCTATTTTCTCACACTAAGACTAAAAACCACATCAGACTCAGCTCTGCAGTTAGATGGAGCTGCTTTTTAGCTCTCTATCCTGAAGCCAAACAAGCTTCAGGATTAAGAAGCTCACTATAATGAACCGCGCTGCCTTGTCAATTTGTAGAATTTTGTGCTGAAAGTCCTAAAAAGAAAAAGCAACAATATATTTGAAAAAAAGACATGGCTGAGCACACGTGGCTACTAGGGTCTGTCAATTTTACAGACAGAACTGCATTTCACTCATTGCATCCCTGCCACGCTGCTGTGTTTACATCTGAGAGGAAGAATAAAAAAATGAATCCTTATTTGCTAATGCACCCTGAACGATTTGCCCACGACGGTCGGGAGAAAATCAAACATGTATGATATTTTCCCAACATCACAATTCCTGACCGGGAGGTGGTGGTGAGAGGCTGATCGCCGCCCATAACACCCAGTACACTACACGACTCACAATCAGGCTGAAAGTCGGCCCGATCAAAAGATTCTCGCACGACTAGAAAATTGCCCCGAAAATCGCACAGTGTACGCCAGGCTTTTAATGGACTTTGATATTATGTCCAGTACTCTCTAAGAATCACCTCCAAGTGATTCTTTGTGCACCTATGCTCCACTCTCCAACACTCATGCTGAACTTTGTTTGTAGTGTCATTGAGCAACAGTTCGAGCTTTGGCTTAGGACAAATGGCTCTACTGTAAGAGGAGCAACACTGTCCAGGGCTTCAGAGTGGGTGGAAATAAAAGAGTTCATTAATTGCTCCATGTCCATGAATGCAGCAGAGTTTGTTGGGTTTAAAAACTAAAGCAAATTAGACAGCTTCACCTCCAGGTCCAAAGTAAGAACAAACACGACAGGACTTTGGTGAGAGAACACGGCATCCCAACAACGACATAGTTAACAGGAAAACCACTGGACAACACAATTGTTGCCAAACACAAGTGCACGGGCACTTGTGTTGGGCCAGTGACATGTTGAGTAAAATTAAAAGCTTCCCACAAGTCTAAAAACTCAGTGGCCATTGGCTTAGAAGGACAACATACATGCACATTAAAATCCCTGACAATTAAAACCCTG
>NW_015152411.1:56784-58872 GCF_000732505.1 Cyprinodon variegatus
AATTGTGTTTTCACAGAAATCCCCAAGCTTCAGGAGTTTCTGCAAAATCTCAATGACTGTCACTCAGAAACATCAAACTACTTGTCTGGAGCTAATGGGATCCTCTCTTTGATTCAAGGAGCAAAGTCAGGGAATATGGTAAGATTTAGGCCCTTAAGTTTTTTCTGGTTAAAAAAAACACCTTCCAAGTTTCCCTTTTCCTGATCTTATTATGGTTACGTAGAAAAAAAAAACTGTCTTAAAACTGTTAAACTCAATATAAAAGTTTTGCCCTCATCCAAATAACCCTCAAACTGTCATAAGAAACTGTGGCCTTTAATCTGAAGAGTAATTTTAAATTATTTGAACACCTTTTTTTCCTGATGAAAACAGTGGAGGTCAGAACCAAACATCATTAGAGATCTAAACCAGAACAGCGAGAGGTGGAGCAGTTCCTGTCATGACGGTTTTAAGAGATCTGACCCACATGCAGAAAACCACTCAGAGAAACCAGAGAAAAATTTAACAGGTTTATTGAGGAGTTCAAAGGGTTGGATTCGGGGGAACTAAGAGAGCTGTTGAACCGGAACTGGAAGTTAGAAGGGAAATTCACAGAGGTTAGTTCAGGGTCCGTGGGAACTTTGAACGACGTCTTGCAAAAACAGAGATAAACGGGACTTACGATTGCGGAGAAAGGTTTCTTCCCTGAATCCAGTAAGTGTGGGTTTTTCCAGAGATTGAGGGGCTCGTTGGAGGGCAGACAGGTTTTTGGTTTGGTTGGTTTCTGAGGAGCAATGGAGCTGACTGCCAATCAGATTTCCTGGAGAACTTGAACGGGACGTGTGGAGATGAATCCCCTGCTCAGTGTGAAGCTCAAACAATCCTTCCAGGGGGAGAAGGCCAAACATCCAGTATGCAGGATGACTTCCTGCCGAAAGGCAAAAGACAAAAATCACGTTAGACTCAGAGAAACAAAGACTATATTAGACTCAGGTAAACTCAGTTAAAGTAGTAGCAGTCCACCGCTGCTAAACTTTGGCTGCATAGTCGGTAGTACAGTTGCCTTGCAGGAAAAGGTTCCTATATTCAAAACCCTTCATATTTGATATAGCTTTAATGTTCTTTTCTAAGGGTACCATCATTTTTATCTAGGCCTGTTTCAGCATGGCTGAAAAGCAATTTCTGATTTGTTCTTGTTCTTAGAATCGTATGTAATTACTTTTGTCTTATCTTATTACCTTTTCTTTCATTAATTGAAGGGTGCCAACATTTCCTTTATGTATAATAGTCTGGAAATGTCGCTTATTTATAATATGGATGTTATTTAAGTGACTAAAATGTGTTCATCGAAATAGGTAAATGTAGTTTAAGTAAAAGAAAAGACAATGTTTAATTTCTGAGTTAGTATTCAGACATAATTATTCATGTTTGAACATTGGCATAACCAAGATGAAAGCTACAGCAAAATGACTTTATAAACACAGTGAGAGCTACTCATACCACACATTTTTTTCTACCTAATATTTTTATTTCCTTTTCAGGGTGGAGAAAACAAAGATGTTTGCAAAGACCTTGAGAGAAACCTCAGCCAACAAAGTGACTTGATCAGATATGCAATGATGGAGAATTACAAAACTTTTGAAAAGTGCCTACAAGAAGGAGTCGAAATATCCAAACATTCCTTTGAAAAAATCTTGAAGAACTTTCTCTATCCTCCAGTATGTTTTTGGATACTAAAAACCTAGTAAACAGTACTTTGTATTTATTCATACTCTGAAATGTTTGTATTTCTTCAGAGAAAGAGTGGCAGTAGTTTTCATAAACAACTAAAGAAACTGGTCCAAAATAGAGGGATCCTGAAACCAAAACATGGGCGGGAAAAAAACTTGAACGCAAAGTTAATTTCACTCCTGACAGATAGCATTGATGAGGAATTCAAAAAAACTTTCCCGTAAGTACTTTATAAGCTGCTTAAATTAAGAGAATGTGTAGAATAAACAATGAGTGTACTAATTTAAAGAATTATACAGTGTAAGATAATCAGAAAACACATTTAAATATTTCAGGAATGACGGAAAATGTGGTCCAATCTACGGAGTAATCAAAGAA
>NW_015152411.1:59708-60934 GCF_000732505.1 Cyprinodon variegatus
ATGTTCATGTCATTCAACAGATAAATGCTTTTTTACAGACCAACAACATGTACAATTAATACAGTTTGCCCAAAAGTCGTTTTTTTTAACAGTTCATATCTTATATTTTTCTTAGGAAGAACAATTAAAGACAAAACTGACCAAACTTATTCGTAACCGTAAAAAAAACATCTACAACAGTCTAGCAAAGACAGCTGAGGAAATCCTGCTGGAATGCTATGACAGTATGATTAACTGATATATAAATTAACAAAAGTTCTGCATTTATGCATTCCTTGTCATTTTACATTAGTAATAAATTTCAACATTCTCTTTTGCAGAAGCAGCAGGATTTTCAGGAACTGGTTTACTGCAGAACATGAGGGAAACTATAGAGAGACATGTCCATAAATCAAAGGACATCCTGTTTGAAAAGGCTAAAGATGAAATGTTGGATCTGCATAGCAGTTTGACGGTATGTTACATATTATAAGTTGAAATAAATACAAAAAATGTTTTCTTTCATATCAAATTATCAACTGCTACCATTGTCACTTGTGCAATGATCTTTCCCAATGCTGAGTGCATTGATTATTCTGTAAGAAACCAGTTTACTCTGTGATTCTCCTTTTTTTAAAATACATCAGGATAAGTCATGCTTTTAACCACTGATCTTTATTTATTCACTGGATTGGACTCCAGATGAGTTAGAGGAACTGTTACCAGCAAATACAGAAATGTTTGAGAGTCTGACCGTGACAGAGAAGCTATAGATGAATAAGTCCTAAAATAAGCCTTTCCACTAAACCAGATAGTAAAAATCTCAGAAAACCAAAATAACATTTAAAAGATTAACTTTATCTTCTACTTTGAAACAAATGATTTACTGCAATAAATGACACAAATACAAATGCCAACTTAGACCGAGATCTTGGCCACTCTGGAGAGTACCATGAAGGAATCCATTGAGCTCTCATTCAAGATTGATAAGGAATCAATTCCAGGTAAAGTACCTGTTCTTTAAATAATATTAATTAACTTTCAATAATAGTCTAAGGAGTATGTCATCAAAACTGTATGTTTAGACGTTTCAGAAGAACTAACCAGGGTTCAACAACTCCATGAAGAGTTTCTGAAAAGCAGCTGAAAATGGTAAAGTTCTTGGAGATGACATATTTTAAAAAGTTGTTCTGCTGTTTACTATCATCAAAGCTTCCAGTTATATTATTTTCTTTGTTCAACAGCTT
>NW_015152411.1:63719-64921 GCF_000732505.1 Cyprinodon variegatus
TGTTTGTGAGGGTGCACTTGTGCATGTAAAGTTTATCCATCGAAAAAATGCTCAATAGTGGTTGTGGAGAGCTGGAGAAGCACACCCCCCAGAGCACTGAGTCCAGCGCCGGGAGACCCAAAGCCCCAGGCGCCCAAAGGGACCCCAAGAGCGAAGGCACCAACGAGGGGCCAGCCCCGGAAATCGGACCCCCACCAAGGGAGGAGGAGAGACAGCCCCCAAGAAGCCCCCCAGCCACACCCGCCGCGATCAGCGGGACCAAAGCAGCTCCATCATGCCTCCAAGCGGGAAAACCCACCCGAACATCCAATCAGCGCAGCCAGCCCATCCACACCAGCCCCCCAACACCAACCCCGCCGGAGCCACCCAGACCCCCACACACCAGCGGCGTGCCGCCAGCAGGACGCCCACCCAATGGGGCCGCCCCTCCTGGAGAAAAGACATGCCAATCCCACCCCCCGGAAAAAGAACGCCAAGCAGAAAAGCCCCCCCAGTGCGACAGTAGACACCAGACACTGACCTGCCCGCAACCGCTCCCCCAACCGGGAGAAAAAAAAATAAAGAAAAAAAAAATAAATGTTTCTAAATAAATAAATAATATATATATATATATATATATATATATATATATATATATATACATACACACACACACACACACACACACATACATATAAATAAATAAATAGATAAAAAAAAAAATTCCCCTAAGCAAGAGGAGAAATGCAAGCGGAAAAACCAGAGCCCAAAACAAAACCCAAGACCCGCACCTCACCATGCCGTGCAGCTCCCCTCCACCCCGGTACCACAAGACCAGCATCGGAAAAAGCACCGCCCAGGAACCGGCTTCAAAGTGAAGGCACCGGCACAGACAATCCCAGAACAACACCCGGCCCCACCCCGAAGTGAATCCAGTCCCGGGCCAGTATTGGTGCCAAAATTAAGACTATTGCACACCCACCAGTGCATACTTCCTTGGCACAAGAGGCTATATCCGTTCCAATGCCAGCTACTGATCTGATCAATTATAGGCTGGCATTGGTAACTGATTGGCAGGCACTAGCAAATGAGATACACAAGCTAGTAACTTAGAAGGAGAGAACTCTCTTGCATTAGCTTTGGAGAGGCTGGGGTCTACCATGCCTATGCTGGTCACTCACTGGATTAGCAACTTCTTCTGCTGCCCATCAACACAGATCAGC
>NW_015152412.1:0-2519 GCF_000732505.1 Cyprinodon variegatus
ACGGCTAGCGACCGGTCGGGTCACCATCAATCAGTTCACTCAGTCCTCTTGGCTGGGGCTCGCCATCCAGGTTCTGAAGAGGAGGATCTTGGGGTGTCTGGGCACTACAGACCAAAAGTGCACCAAAACGGGAGGGGAAAAAAAAAACCTGACCTGGAACAAGGCCAAAGTAAAGCATATTAAAATATAGGATGCTAATATCAATAAAACTTCAGCTTTTTTAAATTTAGTCTTAGTCTTAGTCACAATGACAAAAATCAGTTTTAGTCTTAGTCATATTTAGTCATTGCCTTCCCAATTTAGTTTTAGTCTTAGTCTAAATGACGAAAATCAATTTTAGTCTTAGGCCAGTTTTAGTCAACACTGTAAATAATAGAACTTCTCCACACACTGCTTTTTTAAACATATATATCACACTGTACAGAATAAAACTTCACAAGAAGTGCAAGAAGATGAAATTCTTTTCTCAAATTGAAATTATGTGCTCTTGCATATGGCAGGATAATTCTCCCATACCATACACCTTCTGTTCAGTTACTCTTTTCTGTGTCCTAGGCATTCTTTTGGTTTATTCCTCCCTCATATCCCCTAGCTTCTTTGGTTCTTGAGTTTTTCTTGTCGATGAGTTCTGGACTTTGGATTTAGTATTTTTATGTTTTTTTATTGAATCTACAAGACACTACCTCAGCTTCAGTTTCTGTATTTGGGTCCTCCAAAAACCTCCATACAATGTGACATTTTTCCCTGACACAAAAAAAAAACTGTTACATGCATAAGATGTGATAGACATAATAAATAGGCCATATTTAAAAAGATGAAAAAAAACGTAACTGATCCTTTTTGCTTTTTTCTTTTTTTCTTAACTGGTGGCTTGTAATGTGCATGAGGGCAAATGGGATTGGGTGATGTAAAATTGCTCCTTATTTCTTGTGTTTTGGTAAAATAACACCTTTGGTTATACAGTAGGGGGTTGATTTAACTGCATTCAAATGTATTTGGTCTACTTACTTCTTTAATGCTGAGTCAAAGGTGGGAAAACAACCTTACATGAAGCAACCATGTATGCAAACACTCAGACCAAAAGGCTGTTAAACCTCTTAAAACCCAGAGAGAATAAGTCAGAATGAATGAAAATTACACCTGTAAAATGTTTACCAACATAGACATGTTAAACATCATTGGAAAGCTTAGATTCTCCATTATTCAACCACCAAGTTCATTTATGGACACAGCGAGCACCAAAGCACAATTAACACAGATACAGCAGCATGTCAAAATGTAAACATAAATCAGCCACAACAATATACCTTTGAAGGCATCTGGATGCCACTTTATAAATCCAATCTTCAGTTGTTTATACTCTATTCTGCTTATTTTTATGACTCGATGTGAGCCAACTATAGTCCCCGAAATCTCACTTCCGGTCACTTCCTGTCAGCCAGTGACACACGCTTTTGCTTGGTAATAAGTCCGGCTGATTTGGTCAGGACCACGAGGGCTGTTGGGCTTTGTAGCCAATGAAGTAAGGTTTCAGACGAGCCTACATGTGCCTACGGTATTTAAAGGGGTACTGTAAACAGGCTTGCATTAGAGAGACACAGACAGCTGCGGCTGGAGCCTTGCGTGGAGCTCCAAGCTGAATGATAGCAACGGTCCTATTTTTTTAAGTTTGGATGCTGATTTTGTTATATTACAATGAGTAAGGTTGAAAAAGAAAAATACAGTTCAGAAAAGGCACTGGGTCTTATTTTAGCTTGAAAAGCAGCAGTTTCACTATCTTTTAAATATTTTTATGTTATTATAGGTGTATAAATTCTGCATTTTGTTATATACACTGATTATGAACAAAAGTGGAAAAATACTTTCATAAATGTTTTGTGGCCATCAAAATGCTTCAGTGTTAGTCTATGGGTGAAATAGTAAAACAAAGCATTGTAAAAGCATTTGGCACATTTGGAGAGGTTTGGAGACGCTGGTGACATAAACAATTCAAAACCCCACAGCTCAGGAACTGTTGTGGCTAGAGGTCTGAAATTTTTCCGCATTTGTGGTTGACATGATGTAGAACAAATGTAATACATTGAGACCTGACTTTTCCAAAGCATGTGTTAATTACTGCTGTCCAAAAGGACCTACAATATCATTTCCCAGAATAAAAAAAAACAACTTTGGCTACGTTCACACTGCAGACCTTGATTCTCAATTCCGAATTTTTTTGTGAAATCCGATTTTTTTGCTTTGCCGTTCACATTTCTAAATATATGCGACTTGTATGTGATCTCCTGTGTAAACTGCATTCATACAGTTTAAGTGTCCCGCTTTCGCAGTAGTGGACGCAATGATGTCACAAGCCAGCTTTCTTCGTGTTTACGGAAATAAACATGGATGTAGAGCTGTAGCGCATCTAGCGATCTTTCCAAACCTAAAAACCTCAATCTTTTCAAGATGAAAAAAAATACTGCTCTCCGCATCATGGTCTGCCATGGTGTTTGTTTTTCTAGCCTCTTCTGTGTAGCAAG
>NW_015152412.1:4142-5204 GCF_000732505.1 Cyprinodon variegatus
GTGTGAACATGATTGCACAAGGGTTTTCTAATCATCAATTAGCCTTCTGAGCCAATGAGCAAACACATTGTACCATTAGAACACTGGAGTGATAGTTGCTGGAAACGGGCCTCTATACACCTATATAGATATTGCACCAAAAACAAGACATTTGCAACTAGAATAGTCATTTACCACATTAGCAATGTATAGAGTGTATTTCTTTAAAGTTAAGACTAGTTTAAAGTTATCTTCTTTTCATTGAAAAGTACAGTGCTTTTCCTTAAAAATAAGCACATTTCAATGTGACCCCAAACTTTTGAACGGTAGTATATATATATATATATATATTCTTTTTTTTCTTTTTTTTTTACAAGTGTGCCTTCATAATTTTGCAGATTGTATTCTAATGACCACCTGCACAGATTCATGGAAATAATATTCAAATAAAATACTTTAATTTATCAATGTGACCACAAAGTAGGCACAAAGAAGGCATATGTACAGTGAGATAATATGGAAAGAAAGTTTGTGTGCATGGAAACTTATTTGGATAATAAGAAATATCTCAAGTTGAATAATGTTAGTGTGAAAAAAGAAACAATGTGTGCAAGGGTGGGACAATTTCTACATTTTCCACAATTAAAATTTAAACTAAAAATAACATGACTGAACTTAAATATTGTAGCACACAAAAGTGTGGCTTCCAAACTTATGGTAAGTGCTAAAAAAATTAAGTGAAGTGGGTGTTGGTGGATTATTACCGGTAATATTTATCAATGTCATTATTAAGTATACTTATATTAAGTATAAGTATATTATATATCATATATCATATAATATTTATATATATTATTATTTTCCTTTTATTCATATTGTTACTGTCAGGCTCAGAGCAGTAGGATCCAGTGACTAAGGCAGACAAACAGATTTCTCAAAACGTGTATTGAAAACAAAACCGAAGTGAGCATTGTCGCCATCTAAGGTAGGAACCTCTGTTTAGTCTGAGCCCAGAGGGTGAGGATGTTTCCAGTCGGCCAATTGCCAACTCGGCGCAGCAGTCGCCGCACCAAGGGCCGGATT
>NW_015152412.1:5948-6455 GCF_000732505.1 Cyprinodon variegatus
CAAACCTTTGATAGATCCGGCCCCAAGAGTCTCAGGCGCTGATGTACAGTATTGGTGGCCGGAGGACAGGCAGGGGATCACAATCAGGCAGATGAATGTTTACAGGATGATCCAGCAGATGAAGCAAAAATGTGCTCACTAGTCAAAGCTAGGAGGTCAGAGATCTGGTGAGGTGCAGAGGGAGAATCCATAAAGGATTTGAGTCACAGTTCAAGGTACGGTAAACAAACAGGCAGAGATCCGGCAGGAGTCAGAAGACAGGTCAGGCAAACTGATCAGATGGGGACAGGCAGGCTAATAGGTCCAGAGGCAGAACAGGTCAGGATCAGGTAGTCAGAATAAGTCTCACCAACAGCTCATAATAATCTGCCACTGATGACTGGTCTGAAGGCTGAATCAATAGAGACTAATGCAGGTGGATCAGATTAGCAGGTGATGATCACTGGGCGGAGCTAAACAGGTGTGTGAAATGAGTAATCAGACCAGACATCAGTGCCAAGATCATGA
>NW_015152412.1:7477-10063 GCF_000732505.1 Cyprinodon variegatus
CCTTGAGTTTGTAGACAGGATGTTTAAGAGGACCGCCTGCAAAGACACTAGAAGGGAGCTTTTGGCTGATTTTCCCCAGATGATGCGAGAGAGCATTTATACACAGCATACCATGAAATTATTAAGATTATCAGCTTTACAATCAAGTCAGCTGAATTTTATGGTTCCCCTGGAACTGAGTAATATAATAGATGTAACAAATGGATTTTTAACTTCACAGTGTTTTATAACTGCTGTGGGAGCTCTTATATCCCATATTTAAAGGTACGAAGGTGTGAGACAATAGTGATACTAAGTAAGGCTCCATGTTGTGTTCCATGTCTAAATTGAACGAAATTACGTAGATTATGCAGAACAACAGTCAATTCTACCTCTGTGTGCTGCTTTTAGTGCACTTAATGCTAATCATTGTATGTCTCATGATTTAGGGTTTACAATTCATGGTTTTTAACCACTTCAGACTTCATTTTAACGTGTTTTTACCCCTATTTAAGGATCTACTGGACGTTACAATATAATTGAATTTAATTCAGTTTATTTATATAGCGCCACGTCATCTCAAGGCACTTCACACAGAAAATTCAACCAGATCATACAGTCAAATTGAATCAAAGTTTTCTATCCATGGAAAACCAGCTGATTGCATCAACTTATTCACTCGAAGGATATCCCTCACACCAAGCATGCTTCTAAAACAAAAAAATTCTGCAGAGTGGGAGAATGAAACAGAATAATGAAAAAGAGGACGCTATGTCCTCCAGCAGTCTAAGCCTATAGCAGCATAACTATAGAGATAGCGCAGGATAACCTGAGTGACTCTAGCTATAAGCTTTATCAAAAAGGAAAGTTTTAAGCCTACCCTTAAAAGTAGACAGGGTGTCTGCCTCTAATTTCTGTTTTTCAGATCGCATTTTATAAATTGCATCCTTTTCAAATTGCGTTTCACAGATCACACTAGTTGTGTTCGAGATGAGCTACACCTGAACAGATCCGTTCGGTTTTGGTCTGTGCAGGCCGGTTAGATATATGTCTGACTCTGCAGAGATTTTTTTTATTATTAAAAAATCAGTCAATCAATCAATAAAAAAAAAAAAAGATATATGTCAGACTCACACCTCTGTGACTGATGTCTGGATCAACTAAAACCTCAAGAGATCAGAATGAGACCAGCCATCTGACCCAGCCACTTCAGTTGATCAAATGCAACAGCTAAGCATGCAATGCTATCAGCTTTGCATGATAGGAAAATGCCCTCCTGTCACAGTGAATGGACTAGTGTGTGGAAAGTTTTGTAAATAAAAATACCCCTTTATGTCCTCTCCACCGCTCTCCCTGGGCTGCCACCTTATCGTGGTTGAGGGGTTTGAGTGTCCCAATGACCTTAGGAGCTATGCTGTCTGGGGGTTTCATGCCCCCTAGTAGGGTCACCCAAGGCAGACAGATCCTAGGTGAGGGGCCAGACAAAGAGCAGCCCAAAAGGCACCTTATGATGAATACAATCAATGGACATAGTGTTTCCTCGCCCGGACGCGGGTCACCGGGGCCCCACTCTGGAGCCAGGCCTGGAGGTGGGGCACGCTGGCGAGCGCCTGGTGGCCGGGCTTTTACCCATGGAGCCCGGCCGGGCACAGCCCGAAGAGAAAACAGGAGTCCCCCCTCCAATTGGCTCACCACCTGTAGGAGGGGGCAAAGGGGTCGGGTGCATTGTTTGATGGGTGGCAGTCGATGGCGGGGACCCTGGCGTTCTGACCTTCGGCTGAAGAAGCTGGCTCTTAGGACATGGAATGTCCCCTATCTGGTGGGAAAGGAGCCTGAGTTAGTGCGCGAGGTGGAAAGGTTCCAACTAGAAATAGTTGGACTTACCTCGATGCATGGCTCTGACTCTGGAACCAGTCTCCTTGAGAGGGCTGGACATTTTTCCACTCTGGAGTTGCCCCTGGTGAGAGGCGCCGAGCAGGAGTGGGCATTCTTGTTGCCCCTCATCTTGGTGCCTGTACGTTGGAGTTCACCCCGGTGAACGAGAGGGTTGCCTCCCTCCGCATACGTGTGGGGGCACGGGTTTGCCTGCCACTTTGACCGGCAGTCAAAGCGGCAGGCAAAAACTCGGGCATGGGAAGAGTTCGGAGAGGCCATGGAGAAAGACTTCCGTACAGCTTCGAAGTGATTCTGGTCCACGATCCGGCGTCTCAGGAGGGGGAAGCAGTAAAGTACCAACACTATTTATAGTGGGGGTGGTGTGCTGCTCACCTCGACTCGGGACGTTGTGTGTCGGTGGGCAGAGTACTTCGAAGACCTCCTTAATCCCACCAACATGTCTTCCATCAAGGAAGCAGAGCCTGGTGGCTCCGGCTTGGGTCCTTCCATCTCTGTTGCTGTGGTCACCGAGGTGGTTAAAAAGCTCCTTGGTGGCAAGGCTCCAGGAGTGGATGAGATGCGCCCTGAGTACCTTAGGGCTCTGGATGTTGTGGGGCTGTGTTGGTTAATGCGGCTGTACCGGTCTGTTGTGGTGAAGAGAGAGCTGAGTCAAAAAGCAAAGCTCTCGATTTACCGGTCGATCTATGTTCCTACCCTCATCTATGGTCATGA
>NW_015152412.1:11501-13359 GCF_000732505.1 Cyprinodon variegatus
ATCCTCTCATGCCAGCTGGAAAAAAGCACCTGCACAGCATAATACAGCCACTGTCATGTTTTACTGTAGGAATAGTGTGATGCAGGTGATATTATTTGGTAGTTTGTCATCACTTTTTCCTTTTTCCTTTATGGAAATTACAAACTTTTATTTTTTCTCCTACATTGTTCGGAGCAAAATGCAAACAGATCATCCTGTAAATTCCAACAATGGCTTACTCCCTGCCACTTTTCCATGATTGTCTGGTTTGTGGATTACTCGGTTAAAAGCCAACCTGTTAACCGGTCCTCAGCTATCTTATTGCAAAAACTATTATTTTACAATATATATGTTACAGCTTAGATGAAACAATGCTGTTTAAAAATCACTGACTGAAAGCTACAGGTGTCTTGCTAACTGTGGCCCCTGCTATTTGAAATGCAGCTTTGCAGTTTGTAGATAAAGACAGAGGCTTCATCTACCCTGGTCCCACCTTTGTGATCTTTGATTTACATTTTTCTGCATCTGATTTGTTCGTTCTGCAGTGGAAATCCTGAATATTTCACAGTAGACTCATAGCGTTGCATCATCACTGAACCACAAGAGCCAGTTCTGGTAAATCTTTCCACATGGAGCTGTGGATGTATTTTGAGGTTTGACCACACTCAGTCTACCTGTTTTTCCCTGATTCCAGTCCCTAATACTAGGGAGCTGCCTGGCTCTAAGGCCATAACAAATAAATGATAGTACATTTTCTTCCTGGGATGCATTTCCCAGAATCCCTCCATGCCTTAAATCACAGCTAACAGGATGTCTGTTTTTTGGCATTTGAATTTTTTTTTTTTTTTGTAGGGTTGCTGTTCAGCTTTACTGTAGTTGAAGCGGTTTGTTTTGCAATAGAGCAAGTTCCTCTCTGCCTCATGAGGACATTGGAGTTTCACTCCTGGTTCGGGTCAAGTCCTGGTCCTTTTCCCGCTGAGGCTCAGATGTGACTGTCTGTTGTTTTGGGATCCAGCAGCGATGGTCCTCAAAGTACTCAAGTGTTGACGACTCCAGAGAAAAACCTGGAAACTAAAGAAACTCTAAGGAGTGAGAGCAGGGAAGGGATACAGCAATTATTGGACATGGACGGAGAAAGAAGGAAAGAACAGAAGAGGAGAGAAAGAGAGACAGTCTGGTGGTTTTCATGCCAGTTTTATTGGACATTATATCATTTTATGGGGTTCCCATTTATTCTGCTGTTGTATTGTAAGTTTCAACCTTGTGAATTAGTGCATGATGTTGCCTTTCCCCACAGCCAAAATGCATGGATTAATCTGCTGGCTTAACATACCCGGAATATAAGCCATAACATTAGAGTGACTCCAGCATTACTCCCAAAACTTAACAGCTGCAAATTACTCCCATGCTGCACTATGAGCTGGACACAGCAGCCATTATCATTACCTTTCCAGTGCCTTGCACAAATATGAGTTCCCCTTCAATCTGTATTTGTAAGCATTTAGTCGTTTACTCAGGGTTTCTTTGATACACCAACACAGAGTAGCACAACACTGTAAAGTGAAAAGCTGAATTATTGTTTCGTTATTTTGCTGTTTTAAATCTGAAATGTTTGGTGTGCATTCCGATTCAATATCCTGACTTTGATAACCCCTAAAAATAATGTATTAAAAAAATGTATCAAATAAATAAATGAATTTATTAAGTGAAAGGATTCAGGTCTTTGTTCTTTGTAAAATGTATCAATATGGCTTAAAAATGATGAAAACCTGAAATTGTAAATTTTGAAAAATGTAAACTTTGGAAATTGATGGTATGATACCATCTGTTTCCGATGTTAAGCTTTTGGTGTCACATCATCGTTCACTTCAGTTCAGCT